>NC_044558.1:55538034-55838034 GCF_007565055.1 Rhinopithecus roxellana | reverse complement strand
GGAGGAGGGAGAGGATCAGAAAAAATACCTGTTGATTACTATGCTTATTTACCTGGCTGATGAAATTATCTGTACAACAAACACCTGTGAAGCACGTTTACCTATGAAACAAACCTGCACATGTACCGCTGAACCTTAAATAAAAGTTAAAGGAAAAAAAAAAAGAAAGTCAATCAATATAATACACCACATTGCAGAATGAAGGGGCAAAGAAAGTGATCATATCAATTAATGCGGGTAAAGTATTTGCACAATTCAAACACTTTCATGATACAAAGCACGACAAACTAGGAATAGGAACTAATTTCCTCAACCTGTCAAAGAGCATTCATTGCAAACCCACAATAAAAATCATATTCGATTGTGAAAGACTAAAAGACTTTCCTCAGAGATCAGGAATAAGAAAGGATGCACCCTTTCACCACTGTTATTCATCATTGTGCTGGAAATTCTGGCCAGGACAATTAGGGGAAAATCAAAGAAAAAAAAAGACATTTGTATTGGAAAAGAAATAAAGCTATCCCTGTTCTCAGAACACATAATATAGATAGATAGAAAATCCTAAAGTATGCACTCAAAAATATTAAAGCTGAAAAAAATCCAGCAACATTGTAGAATACAAAGTCAATCCACAAAAAATCATTTGTATTTCTTTTTTTTTTAATTAGATATTTTATTTTATTTATTTTTTTTTTATTATACTTTAAGTTCTAGGGTACATGTGCATAACATGCAGGTTTGTTACATATGTATATTTGTGCCATGTTGGTGTGCTGCACCCATCAACTCGTCAACACCCATCAATTCATCATTTATATCATGTATAACTCCCCAATGCAATCCCTCCCCCCTCCCCCCTCCCCATGATAGGCCCCAGTGTGTGATGTTCCCCTTCCCGAGTCCAAGTGATCTCGTTTGCGTCCTTTGTAGGGACATGGAGGCAGCTGGAAACCATCATTCTTAGCAAACTGTCACAAGAAGAGAAAACCAAACACCGCATGTTCTCACTCATAGGTGGGAACTGAACAATGAGATCATTTGTATTTCTATACATAAATGTGAATAATATGAAAAGGAAATGAAGAAAACAATTCCATTAACAGTACCATCAAAAACAACCATCTTGAATTAATTTTCGTATAAGGAGTAAGGAAAGGATCCAGTTTCAGCTTTCTACTTACAGCTAGCCAATTTTCCCAGCACCATTTATTAAATAGGGAATCCTTTCCCCATTTCTTGTTTCTCTCAGGTTTGTCAAAGATCAGATGACTGTAGCTGTGTGGTATTATTTCTGAGGACTCTGTTCTGTTCCATTGGTCTATATCTCTGTTTTGGTACCAGTACCATGCTGTTTTGGTTACTGTAGCCTTGTAGTATAATTTGAAGTCAGGTAGCATGATGCCTCCAGCTTTGTTCTTTTGACTTAGGATTGTCTTGGCAATGCGGGCTCTTTTTTGGTTCCATATGAACTTTAAAGCAGTTTTTTCCAATTCTGTGAAGAAACTCATTGGTAGCTTGATGGGGATGGCATTGAATCTATAAATGACCTTGGGCAGTATGGCCATTTTCACGATATTGATTCTTCCTATCCATGAGCATGGTATGTTCTTCCATTTGTTTGTGTCCTCTTTTATTTCACCTAGGTAGTACCATTCAGGACATAGGCATGGGCAAGGACTTCATGTCTAAAACACCAAAAGCAACGGCAGCAAAAACCAAAATTGACAAATGGGATCTCATTAAACTAAAGAGCTTCTGCACAGCAAAAGAAACTACCATCAGAGTGAACAGACAACCTACAGAATGGGAGAAAATTTTTGCAATCTACTCATCTGACAAAGGGCTAATATCCAGAACCTACAAAGAACTCAAACAAATTTACAAGAAAAAAACAAACAACCCCATCAAAAAGTGGGCAAAGGATATGAACAGACATTTCTCAAAAGAAGACATTCATACAGCCAACAGACACATGAAAAAATGCTCATCATCACTGGCCATCTGAGAAATGCAAATCAAAACCACAATGAGATACCATCTCACACCAGTTAGAATGGCAATCATTAAAAACTCAGGAAACAATAGGTGCTGGAGAGGATGTGGAGAAATAGGAACACTGTTACGCTGTTGGTGGGATTGTAAACTAGTTCAACCATTATGGAAAACAGTATGGTGATTCCTCAAGGATCTAGAACTAGAAGTACCATATGACCCAGCCATCCCATTACTGGGTATATACCCAAAGGATCATAAATCATGCTGCTATAAAGACACATGCACACGTATGTTTATTGCGGCACTATTCACAATAGCAAAGCCTTGGAATCAACCCAAATGTCCATCAGTGACAGACTGGATTAAGAAAATGTGGCACATATACACCATGGAATACTATGCAGCCATAAAAAAGGATGAGTTTGTGTCCTTTGTAGGCACATGGATGCAGCTGGAAACCATCATTCTTAGCAAACTATCACAAGAAGAGAAAACCAAACACCACATGTTCTCACTCATAGGTGGGAACTGAACAATGAGATCACTTGGACTCAGGAAGGGGAACATCACACACTGGGGCCTATCATGGGGAGGGGGGAGGGGGGAGGGATTGCATTGGGGAGTTATACATGATATAAATGATGAATTGATGGGTGCTGACGAGTTGATGGGTGCAGCACAGCAACATGGCACAAATATACATATGTAACAAACCTGCACGTTATGCACATGTACCCTAGAACTTAAAGTATAATAAAAAAAAAATAATAATATTAAAAACAAAAAGAAAATGTGGCGCATATACACCATGGAATACTATGCAGCCATAAAAAAGGATGAGTTTGTGTCCTTTGTAGGGACATGGATGCAGCTGGAAACCATCATTCTTAGCAAACTATCGCAAGAACAGAAAACCAAACACCGCTTGTTCTCACTCATAGGTGGGAACTGAACAATGAGATCACTTGGACTCGGGAAGGGGAACATCACACACCGGGGCCTATCATGGGGAGGGGGGAGGGGGAAGGGATTGCATTGGGAGTTATACCTGATGTAAATGATGAGTTGATGGGTGCTGATGAGTTGATGGGTGCAGCACACCAACATGGCACAAGTATACATATGTAACAAACCTGCACGTTATGCACATGTACCCTAGAACTTAAAGTATAATAATAAAAAATATATATCTATATATAAAAAAAAATGCCTAGGCATAAATTTAACCAAGAAGGTGAAATCCTTGTGTACTTTAAACCAAAAGCATTGCTGAATGAAGTTAAAGGTCTAAATAAGTAGACAGACATCACATGTTTATGGGTTGTTAAGACGCCAATGCTGCGCAAACGATTTACAGATTCAGCGCATTCTCTATCAAATTCCAAGGGCCTTGTTTTCAGAAATAGAAAAGCCAACATTCAAATTTATGTGGAAGTGCAATGAATCCTGAGTAGTCAAAACAACCATTAAAAAGTAGAAACAGGTGGCAGGACACACTTTTCACTTTCTAAACTTACTACAAATCTTCATTAATAACTTTAAAAAAATGTGATACTGGCATAAGAATAGGTATAATGAAAAATGGAATAGACTTTTTTTGGGGATGGAATCCAGAAATAAGCCCATATATCTATAGCTAAAATTAATTGTTTACAAGAATATGAAGACCATTGAATGAGGAGAGAATAATCTCTTCAAGAAAAAATGCTGGGACAATTCGGCAGCTACATGCAAAAGAATGAAGATAGATTCCTATTTCACACCGTATACAAAAAGTAACCCAACATATATCAATGACCTAAATGTAAGAGTCAAAACTATAAAACACTTAGAAAAAAATACAGGATAAATCTTCATGACCTTGGATTTGGGAATAGAGTCTTAGATATGACACCAAATGCATGAGCAACAAAAGAATAAATTGAACTTCATCAAAATTAAAAACTGTTGTATATCAAAGGGTAATATCAAGAGAGTGAAAAAGCAACTGACAGAATGGGAACAATAGGTTCCAGTATATGGAATATATAAACAACTATTACAATTCAGCAACAAAAAATCAACAGTCTAATTTTTTAAATCTGCAAAGAATTTGTAGAGACATTTCTCCAAATGACTAAGAAAGACTTTTTTTTTACATTTACAGTTTATTAGGTAGTCAACATGCAAAAATAAGTGCTAACGACAAACCTCTACAATATGGTTCTGTGTATACTACAATGGTTCATTTGTTTTGAAAAGTCATCAGTACTTCTCTCAACTGAACTATTAATTTCTGTAATGAATAGTATTTAGACTCCACAGTTATGGAACCATTTGGCAAGTCCCCGGCAGAATCTTGGTCCAAAGGATTTCCACGTGAATGCATTCTCGAAGCAGGAAATAAGGCAGCACATAGAAAATGTGATATTGAACATACGAACACAGTCCCACAGACACTGCCTGCAAGGCAGGCGGCGTAGTCCTCGAAGACAGTCCCCCATGGGCTGTGGCACCAGGCATTCTGGCAGCAGCTCTGGAGTGAAGTCGTGAATGTCCCTCATAGCACAGCATCACAGGTTACTACAGGTCAGTCCAGAACCACCACCACCTTTCCCAGGCTGTGCCAGAGAGACATGCAAAGATGCTCATCGTCTAAGTCATTAAGGCAATACAACTCAAAACAACTTCAAACCTGCTAGGATGAGTGTACCAAAAAAAGAAAAAAGGGAGGGGAAAGTAGGAATAAGTGTTGGGGAGGATGTGAGAAAATTGAAATGCTTGTACATTATTAATGGGAATGAAAAATGGTATGGCCACTGGAGAAAATAGTTGTGCAATTTCTTAAAAAGTTAGAATTACCATATAATTTAGCAATTTAATTACTAGGTATACAGCAGGATAATTGAAAACAGGTAGACACCTGATTGCATGTATATAAAATATCCAAAATAGATTAATACATAGTGACAGAAAGCAGACAGATATGACCCAGGGCCTGAGGGGAGAGGAGATGGAGAATGGCTGCTTAATGCATACCATTCTTCTTTAGGGACCGTCAGAATGTTTTAGAACTTAACATAGATAGTGTAGGCAGAACATCATGAATGTACTAAATGCCACTGAATTTAACATTTAAAATAATTAGCTAACAAAAACCCAGAACTGTGGAGTATCGTCAAGTAATACAGTCAAAAGTGTAAGGGAAAAAGTATCAGATAAAATACAACTGGTGTTTAATTTTTTTTGGATTTTATTATTTTAATAGCTTAATTTAATTTGTGCCTTGTTATGATTCTCATTCGAAACAAAATTTATTTTTGTTCCTAATTCAGTGCTTCTAAATTTATCACGGATAATTTGTAATTGCTTTCTTCAAAGAGAGAATCCTAATATGAGGAAGCTTAAAAACTCCATTTGTGTCAACACATGGAAACAGGAGAAAGGTGAATATAGTTTCCATGATTATAGAAACATCCATTTCAGTACAAAAGTTGTGCATCAGCCTCAGAAATCAACTAGCTGTAATGGCTTGGTGGAGAAATAACTCCAGGACTGATGCTAATGAGGAAAAAAAAAAAAAGTGAGGGTTTGCTTAATGTATTTGAATCTATGAAGGGTATATGTGTTCTTCTGCTTACTAGCCTGGAGAGGGAATACTGAAGAGCGCAGAAATAATGATGCAATTATTTTAATTAGGCCCAGCGGAAACACAACATTGATAAATAAAGAAACAGAATAAAGGTAAGGTGTGGCTCAACTAGAAAAAAATTACATTGTCAAAATAACAAATTAGAATACAATTTTACTGATAATTACAATAAAATTATTATGAGAAATGAAATGGAAAGATAGAGAAAAAGAAATGTGTATAGGAGGGCTAAGTATAAGATATCAAATCTTGCCGGGCACGGTGGCTCAAGCCTGTAATCCCAGCACTTTGGGAGGCCGAGAGGGGCAGATCACGAGGTCAGGAGATCGAGACCATCCTGGCTAACACGGTGAAACCCCGTCTCTACTAAAAATACAAAAAAACTAGCCGGGCGAGGTGGCGGGCGCCTGTAGTCCCAGCTACTCCGGAGGCTGAGGCAGGAGAATGGAGTGGACCCGGGAGGCGGAACTTGCAGTGAGCTGAGATCCGGCCACTGCACTCCAGCCTGGGGGACAGAGCAAGACGGCGTCTCAAAAATAAAAAATAAAAAAAAAAAAAATAAAGATATCAAATCTTCATCTTTCATACTTAAAAGTCAATAACTAAACTACAACTGAAAATATCATTTAAGAAATAGTACTGGATAGAAAAGGAAAATAAAAGCTGACAGTGGAAGTCTCTGGGAGTAGGAGTTATAGAGGATGAGGGCTGGAACAGATGGCTACTAATTTTCATGAACAGTTATAAAATGTTTGACTTTTTGAACTTGGTATTAATAACAACAAAATAATAAACCTACTGAAATAACATTTAGGGAGGAAAAATAACACAGTTATGAAGTTACTTTGCTCACACAAAATTCCTTAGTCATAATGAGCAGTTTTCTTGGAAGTGTATTCAATTTTTCTAAGACAAGAAAGGAAACTATAGAGAAATTGAGGGCTATTTCATTCAATCATGAGTGACTGCTGCTTAGTGCATAAAAACTAGATGCATTTTTCATATTTTAAAGTATTTTAACATTATTTTCAAATGCTTTTAGAGTAGCATAAATTTGAATTACTGTCTTTTTTTAGTGTTGGTTATTTTATTTGAAATTTGAGGAGAGTTATATCAGAGGATTTGTATACAGATGAATTCCTGAATTGAATGTTTAAAAATTAGCTTCTCATTACACTCCGACTCCTCCAATTTTCCTCCATGCTTACTGCCAAGACTTCCTCTTGCTATGCTCTCTTAGTCAGTGACAGTGCCTTATATCTTATTTCTTCTTGTTCAGAATCTCAGAATAACCTGCAACTATTTTCATATCCAAATAATTCAACCTTTTTATTTCTAAACACATATTTATTCAATTAGTGTTTAATGTCAGGGATATTCCACATCTTAAGTATTTAAAAATGAATAATACAATGAACATATTCTCAGCTCTGATGCACTTATAATTTTGTAGAGCTAGGAAATAAAAGGATTATGAAGAAATGACATGTAAAAACAAATATTGACTGTATTCAGAGGAACCAAAGTCTGAAATAAAGATTTTTAAAGATGGGACATTTCTCCTCACATATGCTCTCCTTCTCAAATTGATATTTTTATGGAGATGATATTTAATCTTAGGCCTAGAATTTGGAGGTGGAGCAGGGGTCAAGGTAGAGGGAGAGGTGACAAAGAGCTTGAGGAATGGAAAGTTCATGTTCTAATAAATAACATAGCAAACAGGAAAAGAGTGGAAGTTCATGAAGTTAAATGGGATAGTGAGGAGCTACACCATGGGATATTTTGCTGGCCAGTCATAATCTGCATTTCAAATACATTTCATGAGCTAATTTTAGTACAAAAGTGGCAAAATCCGAATGAAATTTTAGAAAACATAATTTTAGATTCTCTGTAGAAAATCAATTCAATAATGGAAGAAAGCAAAAAAGTGTTTATAAGTCTACTACAGGTTACTAAGTACAGGTGGGAGGTAGTACAGGTGGGTTATTAAGTACAGGTGGGAGTAGGAAATTGCTGGGAAGGGAAGGGCGTGGTCCCTGGCTAGGGCTCCACCCCCAGGCCTTGTACCCATGGACCTAAGTGAAGACAGGCATTTTTGCTTTCCTGCCCAAATGTTGCATTTCCCAAGACCTCCCTGGTCCACCACACCCCTATCTTGTGCCTATAAAACCCTAGGGGGCAGGCACACAATTGACTGGACATCAAGAGGAACACATCAGTGGAAGAAGACCAGCAGCTGGACATCAAGAGAATGTCAAGGGGAGCATGCCAGTGCAAGAGCACCCTAACCAAAGTCAGCAGACTGGCAGACCATCGACCAGCGGAACGACCATGGAGTCTGGTCGGGGTGGTTGGAGGAGAGCCCCAGACAATGAGCAGCCCGACTCCAAGGGAAAACCACTTTCCAACTTCATCACCCTTCTGGCTCCCCCCTCTGCTGAGAGCTGTTTTCACTCAATAAAACCTTGCACTCATTCTCCAAGCCAACATGTCCTCTGATTCTTCTAGTACAGCAAGGCAAGAAACCCCAGGAAACAAAAAGCCCGTCTGCATGCTCCCCCCTAGAGGTTTGAGTAGTGGGGCATCGAAGAAGTGAGGAGGAACACATCAGTGGAAGAAGATGTCTAGGTGGCTAGATATCAAGAGCACATCAAGGGGAGCACGCTGGTGGAAGAGCACACTGACAGACACCAGCAGACCGGCAGACCATCTACCAGTGGAACGACCTGGAGTTTGGCCGGGGTAGCTGGAGGAAAGCCCAGGCGGATGAGCGGCCAGACTCCAGGAGAAAACTCCCTTCCCACTTCATCACCTTCTGGCTCCCCAACTGCTGAGAGCTACTTCCACTCAATAAAACCTTGCACTCATTCTCCAAGCGGACATGTCCTCTGATTCTTCCAGTACACCAAGGCAAGAAACCCCAGGATACAGAAAGCCCTCTGTCCTTGAGATAAGGCAGAGGGTCTAATTGAGCTGACTAACACAAGTTGCCTACAGACAACTAAACTAAAAGAGCACCCTGTAATACTCACCCATTGGGATTTCAGCTGTAAACATTCACCCCTAGAAACTGCCATGGAGTTGGAGCCCCACAACCTGCCCGTCTGCATGCTCCCCCTAGAGGTTTCAGCAGTGGGACACCCAAGAAGTGAGCCACTCCCCCTTCGCATGCCCTGTGAGGGGGAAGAAGGAACTTTTCCTGTTTTAATAGTAGGTTGGATTAGAATGATGGAAATTGTAGCAGACACTGCCCATCTAATCACAAAACTTTTCTTGCTGGACCGATCTAGACTAGATATCCCAACATTTTAGCATTTAGGTTTGGCTGCCTAACGGAATTCATTCCATGCCAATGGAATGTGCATGAACGTTATGAAAATCACTTCCATGCCTTACAATAAAAACCTCCTAAGTGATTCATTGCTCTGTCTTTTTCTTATCCTGCCCTGCTGGCTGTAGATCTACATTCAAGATGTCAGTGTTAATTAGATAGACTATCTGAATGACTGCATAGGGTTAAACATCACCATCTCACCTCTCCTAACAAACTCACACAATCCCTGCCCTGCATGCTGCATATTTGACCTTAAATTTTCAAGAAATGCTTTCTATTTTGTTAAAAGTGGCAAAACTAGTCTGTTCTACTGGAATGCAAGATAGTGATAGACTTGAAGGGTGAATGACCAGAAGGGAGGAAGAGCAAGAATTCTGGAATACTGCTAAATTTCCGTTTTTTTCAAATCCTACTCACGTGGATATATTCACATGAAAGGTGACCAAACTGTATAATTAGGATAATTGCATTTTATACATCATAAAATGTTTAAAAATGTGTGGTGTTCAAGCCTCAATAATTTTAAAATTTATCTGCTATGGCAGCTAGTATAAAGTACTTAGCAGTGGAAATGTTAAAAAGTACAAGAATTTGAAAAAAAAATTGTATGTAGAACCAATAAAATTTTCCTATAGAATGGATGTGGACACTTAGCAGATGCAAACACATTTGACTTGCATGTGTCTGTCCTGAGAAACTCAACATTGGCCTTATTTCTCTTCAATCTAATTTTTTATACTTTTGACCCTGATATACTAACGTCACCTCACACACTATTTTCTTTGTTAATGATGACATAGCCTAGCTTTCTAGATTCTAAAGCTGATTGTCTCTAAATCTGCCACACGAAAAGATAGCATTGAGAGTGAACCTAAGGAATATAAGTCTTTATAAGTCTTATATATAAGTCTTTATTGAATTAATCTGAACCAAAAATTTTAGTAGTGCTCTTAAGTTGTTCCACACTATAGATCGGTGAGTTTATCCTTTTGTGAAATGTGTGTTTTTTATGAACACGTAAGCCAACTTAAGTATTTTTTAAATTACCTTATAGTTTATAACATATAGCTACTTCAAAATGTAGTTCTTTTCTGGTTTTTAAACTTCATCTTAGGAATTATAGAGTTTTTGTCACTCAATAAAATGATTTTAATATGTCTTCAACATCCTAATACAATAGTCTTCAGGGAAATGTTTCCCTCTTTTATAAAATGACTACATCAGTTAATCCTCTTGAGACAAATGGCACAGTGTATAAAACGGATTATAGTTCTTCCAGTCTCAACAACTATAAGTTATCGTATTCCTTGTATAGACAAGAAACATCTCAGAGTGAACAATCTAGAAACCTTCTCTTTGTTCTTCTTCTCTCTAGATTTTATATATATATATATATATGTATATATAGAAGAGATATGATAAACGTAGATAGATATATGCTCCAAATTTAATTTAAAACAACATAAATCAGAGAACATTTCATCTTATTAATAAAAATCATGAGAAGAAATGAACCAAGGTAAGATTCATGCCATAATAAAATCTTCAAGCCTAAATATCCTGAGTGTTTCTGGTGTTAATGTATTTTTGGATGAGAAATATGGATGAAAGCAACATAAAAATATGAGGATATGCAATATTCAAAAATTACCTCTGTGCTGGGACTCACCTAAAAACAGACAATTGGGAATGAAATTGCTACTAAATAAAGTAAGGTTTGGAAAAAATTATGTCTTTATTTTAATCATACTAACTTTGTTGCATGAAGCTAGAGGAAGAAAATAATTTCTTTGTAAAGCTATTGAAACGGTGTGGCATGAACTAGTTTTTGATTTTTGTTTTGTTTTGTTTTTTACAAAGCAAACATTAAGCTAACCATTTGAGAAGTTATACTGAAAAAATTAATTGTGTTATAAGAAAGCTTTGAACCTTCCTAGTTTTAAAGAAATATTCTTTGCAACATACAATTGAATCTCAGAAATGCATTTTATTAAATGAATGCATTTTCATTTCCATAATTATAATTGCATATGCCTCTAGTATGCATAGTCTTTGTAAACACTGTGAAATATAATACTGGAAAAATAACTTTTTTCTGAACTTGAAAAAAATTTTCCCTATATGTAGTCATGCTGCATTCAATGTTATTTAAACATCTCATGTAAAATCTACTTTTCATATCCCAGAGGAATCTATCTTACCTACAACTTGCCAAAACAGCTGCAGTTGCCTCTGGGACTATAACGGCAGTTGGAAACATATGACTATTTTACTATCACCCAGCAAGCATTTTATTATGGGATTTAGTAGAAAATTAATGCTGTCAAGTAGATTATAATAGTTTTTTTTCATTGCTGTTTTGCTTTTTATTTTTAGATTTTGTAATTTAAATTTAGGCCAGAGAGTGTCCATATAAATTGCTTTCTGACTATATTCTCTGGCTTATAACTCATCGTTTGTTGATTGAGGTTTTCCTGTGTTTTTTGAGCTTTAATGTAAACTATGATCTTTAATTTTAAAAAACTTCCTAATGAGTATGGATTACATTTAAATGACACACATTTTTAGAAAGATGATCAATCAAAAGTAATGCGAAAGGAAGGGGAAAAGTACAAAAGAAAATGAAGAGGTTAGGACAAAATTTTAGTTATTTTGTAATCATTTATAATCACTGGAAATGCTTGTGTATGTGTTTCACCCCAGAGCTGGAACATACACAATGTAATAACGTTCACATACAATTTAACATATGGCACAATATTCTTCTTAGGGAAAGTGTTGTCATTATTAAGAAAAATTTGGTGATGATAGACTTCTCAGGTGACAAACATGAGACCTAAGCATGGTCTGGAAAAAGATAGAAAAACAAGAAAAATTAAAAAGTTAACATAATTTTGAATTGCTATGTGCTGAACTAGAAAAAAGAGAGAGGATGTGAATAAGATACAGAAGGAAAGAGATGGCCATGGCAACAGGTGGAAACATGCAGAGCAGTGACACTAATGACAATTACCAGGGAAGTCCAGCTAACATTTGATTTTCAATGATTTATTTATAGGCGTGGTCTTGCTCTGTCATCCAGGTTGGAGTGCAGTAGCATGATCATAGTTCACTGAAGTCTTGAATTCCTGGGCTCAAAGCAATCCTCCTGCCTCATTCTTCCAAGTAGCTGGGATTACAGGCACAAGCCACATTTTATTTTTAAATAGTTTGTTTTGTGGGACCCTCCTCTGTCACTGCAAATATTCTGGAAAAGTACTACCTAAACAACACAAGCATCATGTATGAGGATATGGTTTATAGCTGCTTTGATAAATACAGAAAAGAGAACAACCAGGAGTGAGTGAGATAAATGTAAATTCAAGTTTTCAGGAAAATTGGGAAAGCAGAGCTAAAAATGGTTATAAGGATGTAGATCTTGGAGAGTTTTTAGAAGTTTGGTGAGGGTATTGAATTCCCACTGTGGAAGCCAAGAGATGTTTAAATTTACTTTGATTTTAAAAGACGGAGTTCTCAGCTGAAATCTGAATTAATGAATCGTGAAGTCTAGTAAAAAGACAAAAAAACACAGAAAAAAACGTCGTTGAGCAAAGAATGAATCACCAGATGGTATAAAATAATTTAAATACTTCAGAAAAAATTCAAATACAGAATATAAAAGTTGAAATATTATGATAGTTCTTGTGTTTGTTTTTACATTGACATGACTTTATTGATGCAACATATTATCCCTTTGAAATGCGTAAATTTATGGCCATTGAGAAAACAGAACTCAAAATGTTCCATGTATTTAGCAACATTTTGAGTAAAAATCACATAAGCTAATTTTTATAGGCTGTTGTTAAAGGAAGTTGGGTGTGTGTAACAATGTATTTATGGTGGATTTCCAGAAAAATGGGTATCTCATGCAGACCTTTCCTCTTCTGTTGTAATTTTTCTTCTTTTTTTAAAAATAGAAATCCACTATGAGAAACCATACAACAGTAGCAAACTTTATTCTTCTTGGACTGACAGATGATCCGCAATTACAGGTGGTTATTTTTCTTCTCCTTTTTTTCACCTACATGTTGAGTGTCACTGGGAATCTAACCATCATCACCCTCACTCTACTGGATTTGCATCTCAAGACACCCATGTATTTCTTCCTCCGAAATTTCTCATTTTTAGAAGTCTCGTTCACAACTGTCTGTATTCCCCAATTTCTTGTTAGTATGGCAACAGGTGATAAGACCATTTCTTACAACAATTGTGCAGCACAACTGTTTTTCACTATTCTCTTGGGGGCAACTGAATTTTTTCTTCTGGCTGCCATGTCCTTTGACCGCTATGTAGCCATCTGCAAACCCCTGCATTACACCACCATCATGAGCAGCAGAGTTTGCAACTTGCTAGTCTTTGCTTCATGGATGGCTGGCTTCCTAATAATTTTTCCACCACTCCTGATGGGTCTCCAGCTTGATTTCTGTGCAGCCAACACTGTAGATCATTTCTTCTGTGATGTTTCTCCTGTACTGCAGCTCTCTTGCACAGACACCAACATAATAGAATTAATGATGCTTCTCTCAGCCATTTTGACACTCCTGGTTACACTGGTATTAGTGATTCTCTCCTACACAAATATTATCAGGACGGTTCTGAAAACACCTTCTTCTCAACAGAGAAAAAAAGCATTTTCTACATGTTCTTCCCACATGGTGGTCGTGTCCATTTCTTATGGCAGCTGCATCTTCATGTATGTGAAACCCTCAGCAAAAGAAAGAGTGTCATTAAATAAAGGGATAGCTCTGCTCAGCACTTCTGTTGCCCCCATGTTGAATCCCTTTATTTATACGCTAAGAAACAAACAAGTAAAAGATATTTTTAAGTACATAGTCAAAAAGATTGAACTTTTCTCAATGAAATGAATCACTTCAATGATATTATTAAGGTTATTAGTAAAATAAAAGAAGCAGAGTATGTACAAGTTTTTCAATGCTTGTATTCAATAATATTACCTCTTTTTTGACTTATAATTTTCATTATGGCCTTCCTAATCTCCAAAGCCTAACGTTGACTCCCATTTCTCCCTCGTGCTGAGAGCATGTAGAAAAGATATTCCCTGGTTTTGGTAAAAATCATTTGCCTGTTATTTAGTGCCTCTTTGATTTCCTCTCAAAATTCTCTCAGAGGAAGACAAAGTGAGATTTCAGTTTTTCCACGCTCTTTTCCACTCTTCTGGAACTCAGGGACCCAATTTGTCACATATTCTACATAGAGTTCAGTAGATTACCTAGGTTTGATCACTTACTGAGTGCATTATTGGTGGATACAAAAGTGAAATCTGATTTATTACTTAGTGTTTAGTAGAATCTCGAAGCAGATCAATTTAATGGCATTTCTTTAATTACACAGTTTAATAGCTTCAGTTTTTTTTAACCAGGCTTAGAGATATAGTGTATTCTCAGAAATAAATGAAAGGAACTTCAGAGAGGTTAAAGCATTACAGCTATTGCAGCTATCATATAGAAATTATAGCTAGCATTTATTGATTGCTTACAGTGTGCCAGATTTTATTAAATTTATTAGTTCCATCTTCAAAACTCTATAAGACAAGTATTTATATGCTCCATTTATAGATTAAAAAGTATAAGTCATAAGGATTAAATAATTTGCTGATGACAACAAAAACCCAAGGATGACAAAAATGATGCCTTCATGTCCACTCATCGCTTACACATTTTTAGCAAAACAGAGTGAAAATCTCTCTCTGTTCTTAAGTCACTTAGAATGCAAAAGAACAGTAAGATCTTTGCAGAACATTCTATAGATTTATGGATGTCATAGATAAAATTAAGATCTTACAGCTTCACAGAGTACCTTATTTTTCAGATTTAAGTGATTTGAACATGAAATTAGATATAATGACTGATCGTGTGCAGAGTATTTAAAAACTTTTCCTTTGAAAAGTATCATATCTCAATGTTATAAAACAAAAAAACTTTTTCTGAAAGACTAATGTCAGTTTCCTCAATAAATATTTGTCTATGACTTAGTTTCCACATAAGGTAACTGATGACCTTATGAACAATTCTGACTGGTAGGATTTATTTTTTTGACTTGTAAAATTGTTATATACATTTTATCTTAATGTATTTCCAAGTATATATAACTTTGTCATATCCCCAGGCTAGCAACGAATTTTATATGAATTTTACAAGCATTAGTGAGAAGCTTTAAATATATGTATCTAAATAAATATTAACGGGGCATTGAGAAGCTGGAAAGATTCAAATAGACATTTTAAATAGTGTATAAACCATGTACATGTAAATGGTTTTTATAATATTGCAATACTCTAAGAACATTTTATTTGAAAATAGAAAATAAAATATCTGGGGAGTATTCTTTAACTTTCACTATTTGGCTTTCTTTGCATCAGGAATTTAAGTTTATACACACAAATAATTATACTTTATAGGTAATAACTACACTCAAGAAAAGTTGACTCAAAATGTTTGGAATCTGACAAAAAATCTGATCTGGAATATCTCAGATTTTCTTCTGAACACACTTCTCCACAATTTAAGTTGTTGCCAAATGCAAATATGTAATGTATTTATTTTATACTTCTAAATATTACATTGCTTACTTTTAAAATTTATTCTTTATACATGAACTCTAAGTTCAGCTCTTTTTAAAGTCTAATATATAGGTAAATCATAAATCATTTAATGTATATTAAAAACTGCAACTTCTCCCCTTTTCTTTATCCAAAAATGAATATTGACAACTTTGTGAAATTCAGAAATATACTTAGTAGACTTACCTACTTAGAATAGATGGATTTTTTTCTATTTCTAGGCTGTTTGTAAGTAGATAATGGAAAATGCAAAAGGAAAGAAACCCTAGGCCTAAGTTATGATGGGAAAAGATTTAGTGAAGGTCATTTTTTACTTAATTTGAAATAAATCACTAGTAATCTGATTTATTTTGTAAATACCAGAGGTCAGGGTCCATTATAGGAACTTAAAATGTTTAAATTGTGCTAGGATTTTTAAAAATTATTAAAATATCATTTATTCACCTGTTTAACTCATTTCTAATATTCATTTTTCTGGAACTGAAAAGGAAAAAAAAATAATCAACTGTTTTTCACCAGTATTAGGTTAGTGCAAAAAGAATTGTGGTTTCACCATTAAAAGTAGTTGAAATTTCACCATTAAAATTTAACTTCACCACTAAAAGTAATGGTGAAATCACAATTTCTTTTGCACCAACCTAATATATACTGAATAAGTATTAAGACAAGCTAGACTCAAGGTATGTCAATTGTCTATTACATAGCCTTCCTGCCTTTGATCTCTAACTCATCCTCCACATTGCTGGTAGGATACTTTCTAAAATACAAATCAATCATGCCACCACTCTGCTGACAAATTACTGATGGTTCTCTGTTGCCTGCAAAATAATGACAAAATTCCCCAAATATTTGTATAACCTGGCCTGTCCAGTTTTGTTTTTTATCTCTTCCAACTAGTACTTCTATGATGTAACCATACTAAACAACTAAGTATATTGCAAAACTTGTGTGCTGTCACATATATTGAATGCCTACCCATTGCCCAAATCTCTGCTAGCTTGCAAAACTTCAATCAGTTAAAGCTAATTAACATGGAGACTTCTGTGGAAGGCTGGTCGACAAGTATATGTTAGTCACTTCATACTCGAATTTTGTAGTGTTTGTAGTCAACTCTAGATGATGCTTATCATAGCACACGTAATTAACTATATTTGTTTCTTGCAATGAACTCTAAATCTCATAGTTTTCTACATTCTCTTCATCCAATCCAGTGCCTACTGAGGAATAAATAAAATAAATCAGGCAGCAAATGACAGGAGATGAGTGAAGGTAATATGTTCACCTATAAAATAAGATTAAAATGTGGCATTTGATGGGGCTTAATATAAAAATGTAAGCCTAGATTAAGGATGTCTATTATAGAATAATTATTGGATTGGACTCGATGACAGGCAATATGAAAAAAATATTTAGGTGTTAGAAAACTACAAGTGGAGTGTTTATGAGCATTGAAGAGATAATTCAACTGTATGATACAATAATGTCCCTTTGTATCATACATATCTCAAAAATTCTGTTTAGTTTTATCCTTTAAAAAGTCTTTTGGGGGGGTGGAGCAAGATGGCCGAATAGGAACAGCTCCAGTCTCCAACTCCCAGTGTGAGTGACACAGAAGACCGGTGATTTCTGCATTTTCAACTGAGGTACTGGGGTCATCTCACTAGGGAGTGCCAAACAATCGGTGCTGGTCAGCTGCTGCAGCCCGACCAGCGAGAGCTAAAGCAGGGCGAGGCATCGCCTCACCTGGGAAGCCCAAGGGGGAAGGGAATCCCTTTTCCTAGCCAGGGGAACTGAGACACACAACACCTGGAAAATTGGGTGACTCCCACCCCAATGCTGCACTTTAAGCCAACAGGCACACCAGGAGAATATATCCCACACCTGGCTGGGAGGGTCCCATGCCCATGGACCCTCCTTCATTGCTAACACAGCAGTCTGCGCTCTAACCGCAAGGCAGCAGCGAGGCTGGGGGAGGGGCGCCCACCATTACTGAGGCTTAAGTAGGTAAACAAAGCCGCTGGGAAGCTCGAACTGGGTGGAGCTCACAGCAGCTCAAGAAAGCCTGCCTGTCTCGGTAGACTCCACCTCTGGGGACAGGGCACAGTTAACAACAACAACAACAAAAGCACCAGGAACTTCTGCAGACGCAAACGACTCTGTCTGACAGCTTTGAAGAGAGCAGTGGATCTCCCAACACGGAGGCTGAGATCTGAGAACGGACAGACTGTCTGCTCAAGTGGGTCACTGACCCCTGAATAGCCTAACTGGGAGACATCCCCCACTAGGGGCAGTCTGACACCCCACACCTCACAGGGTGGAGTACACTCCTGAGAGGAAGCTTCCAAAGTAAGAATCAGACAGGTACACTCGCTGTTCAGCAATATTCTATCTTCTGCAACCTCTGCTGCTGATACCCAGGCAAACAGGGTCTGGAGTGGACCTCAAGCAATCTCCAACAGACCTACAGCTGAGGGTCCTGACTGTCAGAAGGAAAACTATCAAACAGGAAGGACACCTATACTAAAACCCCATCAGTACGTCACCATCATCAAAGACCAGAGACAGATAAAACCACAAAAATGGGGGAAAAGCAGGGCAGAAAAGCTGGAAATTCAAGAAATAAGAGCGCATCTCCCCCTGCAAAGGAGCGCAGCCCATCGCCAGCAATGGATCAAAGCTGGTCAGAGAATGACTTTGACGAGATGAGAGAAGAAGGCTTCAGTCCATCAAACTTCTCATAGCTAAAGGAGGAATTACGTAGCCAGCGCAAAGAAACTAAAAATCTTGAAAAAAGAGTGGAAGAATTGACAGCTAGACTAATTAATGCAGAGAAGGTCATAAACGAAATGACACAGATGAAAACCATGACACAAGAAATACGTGACAAATGCACAAGCTTCAGTAACCGACTCGATCAACTGGAAGAAAGAGTATCAGCGATTGAGGATCAAATGAATGAAGTGAAGCGAGAAGACAAACCAAAAGAAAAAAGAAGAAAAAGAAATGAACAAAGCCTACAAGAAGTATGGGATTATGTAAAAAGACCAAATCTACGTCTGATTGGGGTACCTGAAAGTGAGGGGGAAAATGGAACCAAGTTGGAAAACACTCTTCAGGATATCATCCAGGAGAACTTCCCCAACCTAGTAGGGCAGGCCAACATTCAAATTCAGGAAATACAGAGAACGCCACAAAGATACTCCTCGAGAAGAGCAACTCCAAGACACATAATTGCCAGATTCACCAAAGTTGAAATGAAGGAAAAAATCTTAAGGGCAGCCAGAGAGAAAGGTCGGGTTACCCACAAAGGGAAGCCCATCAGACTAACAGCAGATCTCTCGGCAGAAACTCTACAAGCCAGAAGAGAGTGGGGGCCAATATTCAACGTTCTTAAAGAAAAGAATTTTCAACCCAGAATTTCATATCCAGCCAAACTAAGTTTCACAAGGGAAGGAGAAATAAAATCCTTTACAGATAAGCAAATGCTTAGAGATTTTGTCACCACCAGGCCTGCCTTACAAGAGACCCTGAAGGAAGCGCTAAACATGGAAAGGAACAACCGGTACCAGCCATTGCAAAAACATGCCAAAATGTAAAGACCATTGAGGCTAGGAAGAAACTGCATCAACTGATGAGCAAAATAACCAGTTAATATCATAATGGCAGGATCAAGTTCACACATAACAATATTAACCTTAAATGTTAATGGACTAAATGCTCCAATTAAAAGACACAGACTGGCAAACTGGATAAAGAGTCAAGACCCATCAGTCTGCTGTATTCAGGAGACCCATCTCACATGCAGCGACATACATAGGCTCAAAATAAAGGGATGGAGGAAGATCTACCAAGCAAATGGAGAACAAAAAAAAGCAGGGGTTGCAATCCTAGTCTCTGATAAAACAGACGTTAAACCATCAAAGATCAAAAGAGACAAAGAAGGCCATTACATAATGGTAAAGGGATCAATTCAACAGGAGGAGCTAACTCTCCTAAATATATATGCACCCAATACAGGAGCACCCAGATTCATAAAGCAAGTCCTTACAGACTTACAAAGAGACTTAGACTCCCATACAATAATAATGGGAGACTTCAACACTCCACTGTCAGCATTAGACAGATCAACGAGACAGAAAGTTAGCAAGGATATCCAGGAATTGAACTCATATCTGCACCAAGCGGACCTCATAGACATCTATAGAACTCTCCACCCCAAATCAACAGAATATACATTCTTCTCAGCACCACATCGCACTTATTCCAAAATTGACCACATAATTGGAAGTAAAGCACTCCTCAGCAAATGTAAGAGAACAGAAATTATAACAAACTGTCTCTCAGACCTCAGTGCAATCAAACTAGAACTCAGGACTAAGAAACTCAATCAAAACCGCTCAACTACATGGAAACTGAACAACCTGCTCCTGAATGACTACTGGGTACATAACGAAATGAAAGCAGAAATAAAGATGTTCTTTGAAACCAATGAGAACAAAGATACAACATACCAGAATCTCTGGGACACATTTAAAGCAGTGTGTAGAGGGAAATTTACAGCACTAAATGCCCACAAGAGAAAGCAGGAAAGATCTAAAATTGACACTCTAACATCACAATTAAAAGAACTAGAGAGGCAAGAGCAAACACATTCAAAAGCTAGCAGAAGGCAAGAAATAACTAAGATCAGAGCAGAACTGAAGGAGATAGAGACACAAAAAACCCTCCAAAAAATCAATGAATCCAGGAGTTGGTTTTTTGAAAAGATCAACAAAATTGACAGACCACTAGCAAGACTAATAAAGAAGAAAAGAGAGAGGAATCAAATAGATGCAATAAAAAATGATAAAGGGGATATCACCACCGACCCCACAGAAATACAAACTACCATCAGAGAATACTATAAACACCTCTACGCAAATCAACTAGAAAATCTAGAAGAAATGGATAATTTCCTGGACACTTACACTCTCCCAAGACTAAACCAGGAAGAAGTTGAATCCCTGAATAGACCAATAGTAGGCTCTGAAATTGAGGCAACAGTTAATAGCCTACCCACCAAAAAAAGTCCAGGACCAGATGGATTCACAGCTGAATTCTACCAGAGGTACAAGGAGGAGCTGGTACCATTCCTTCTGAAACTATTCCAATCAATAGAAAAAGAGGGAATCCTCCCTAACTCATTTTATGAGGCCAACATCATCCTGATACCAAAGCCTGGCAGAGACACAACAAAAAAAGAGAATTTTAGACCAATATCCCTGATGAACATCGATGCAAAAATTCTCAATAAAATACTGGCAAACCAGATTCAGCAGCACATCAAAAAGCTTATCCACCATGATCAAGTGGGCTTCATTCCTGGGATGCAAGGCTGGTTCAACATTCGCAAATCAATAAACATAATCCAGCATAGAAACAGAACCAAAGTCAAGAACCACATGATTATCTCAATAGATGCAGAAAAGGCTTTTGACAAAATTCAACAGCCCTTCATGCTAAAAACGCTCAATAAATTCGGTATTGATGGAACGTACCTCAAAATAATAAGAGCTATTTATGACAAACCCACAGCCAATATCATCCTGAAGGGGCAAAAACTGGAAACATTCCCTTTGAAAACTGGTACAAGACAGGGATGCCCTCTCTCACCACTCCTATTCAACATAGTGTTGGAAGTTCTGGCTAGGGCAATCAGGCAAGAGAAAGAAATCAAGGGTATTCAGATAGGAAAAGAAGAAGTCAAACTGTTCCTGTTTGCAGATGACATGATTGTATATTTAGAAAACCCCATCGTCTCAGCCCAAAATCTCCTTAAGCTGATAAGCAACTTCAGCAAAGTCTCTGGATACAAAATTAATGTGCAAAAATCACAAGCATTCTTATACACCAGCAACAGACAAGCAGAGAGCCAAATCAGGAATGAACTTCCATTCACAATTGCGTCAAAGAGAATAAAATACCTAGGAATCCAACTTACAAGGGATGTAAAGAACCTCTTCAAGGAGAACTACAAACCACTGCTCAGTGAAATAAAAGAGGACACTAACAAATGGAAGAACATACCATGCTCATGGATAGGAAGAATCAATATCGTGAAAATGGCCATACTGCCCAAGGTTATTTATAGATTCAATGCCATCCCCATCAAGCTACCAATGAGTTTCTTCACAGAATTGGAAAAAACTGCTTTAAAGTTCATATGGAACCAAAAAAGAGCCCGCATTGCCAAGACAATCCTAAGTCAAAAGGACAAAGCTGGAGGCGTCACGCTACCTGACTTCAAACTATACTACAAGGCTACAGTAACCAAAACAGCATGGTACTGGTACTAAAACAGAGATATAGACCAATGGAACAGAACAGAGTCCTCAGAAATAATACCACACATCTACAGCCATCTGATCTTTGACAAACCTGAGAGAAACAAGAAATGGGGAAAGGATTCCCTATTTAATAAATGGTGCTGGGAAAATTGGCTAGCCATAAGTAGAAAGCTGAAACTGGATCCTTTCCTTACTCCTTATACGAAGATTAATTCAAGATGGATTAGAGACTTAAATGTTAGACCTAATACCATAAAAACCCTAGAAGAAAATCTAGGTAGTACCATTCAGGACATAGGCATGGGCAAGGACTTCATGTCTAAAACACCAAAAGCAATGGCAGCAAAAACCAAAATTGACAAATGGGATCTAATTAAACTAAAGAGCTTCTGCACAGCAAAAGAAACTACCATCAGAGTGAACAGGCAACCTACAGAATGGGAGAAAATTTTTGCAATCTACTCATCTGACAAAGAGCTAATATCCAGAATCTACAAAGAACTCAAACAAATAGACAAGAAAAAAACAAACAACCCCATCAAAAAGTGGGGAAAGCATATGAACAGACATTTCTCAAAAGAAGACACTCATACAGCCAACAGACACATGAAAAAATGCTCATCATCACTCGCCATCAGAGAAATGCAAATCAAAACCACAATTAGATACCATCTCACACCAGTTAGAATGGCAATCATTAAGAAGTCAGGAAACAACAGGTGCTGGAGAGGATGTGGAGAAATAGGAACACTGTTACACTGTTGGTGGGATTGTAAACTAGTTCAACCATTATGGAAAACAGTATGGCAATTCCTCAAGGATCTAGAACTAGATGTACCATATGACCCAGCCATCCCACTACTGGGTATATACCCAAAGGATTATAAATTATTCTACTACAAAGACACATGCACACGTATGTTTATTGCGGCACTAGACACAATAGCAAAGACTTGGAATCAACCCAAATGTCCATCTGTGACAGACTGGATTAAGAAAATGTGGCACATATACACCATGGAATACTATGCAGCCATAAAAAAGGATGAGTTTGCGTCCTTTATAGGGACATGGATGCAGCTGGAAACCATCATTCTTAGCAAACTATCACAAGAAGAGAAAACCAAACACCGCATGTTCTCACTCATAGGTGGGAACTGAACAATGAGATCACTTGGACTCGGGAAGGGGAACATCACACACTGGGGCCTATCATGGGGAGGGGGGAGGAGGGAGGGATTGCCTTGCGGAGTTATACATGATATAAATGATGAATTGATGGGTGCTGACGAGTTGATGGGTGCAGCACACCAACATGGCATAAGTATACATATGTAACAAACCTGCACGTTATGCACATGTACCCTAGAACTTAAAGTATAATAAAAAAAAAAAAAAAGAGTATTAGCAGAGGAACCCACAGGTTTCCTGGCTACTATGACTGGGTGGATAAGTCTATATAATTTGGGAGATGAGGATAAGTGCACACTTAAAATTTCTATAAATATTTTATTATAATATTTAATAAATTTTTAATGAATAAAAAAATAAAATTTTGCTTCTTGTACTTAACATATTAATAAATGTCTAAAATATGCAAGCAAGATGCATGTGTGTGTGTGCCCATGATTTCAAAAGCTGAAATAAGAAGTAATGATACTAAAATACTACAAATTTTCTTGACCACATTTTTAAGTAATAGAAAACAAATTATAATTTTAATCAATGATACAAATTTTTTTAAGATTTTTGTGCAATATATTCAACTGGGAGACTAAGAACAAGGTTTGCTGAGGAAAAACCATCAAAGAAAACTGAAATGAATTCAAAATGTTAAACAGAAGATAGAAATGGTTTCTTAATTTTATTACTTCCTATTAGAAATAACATTTTCATGTTAAACAAGAAAAATGATAGAAAGCCTGTGGTCTCTATGTCCTCTGAGCATATATTTTCTCATGTGTAAACCAGACATAACATCTTAAGTTAAGTTACTATAAGAATGGAAATCAATCTGTTAAGCATGTAACATAATGAGCTATCAATACATTAGTAACAACTATTTCTATTGTTATCTTTACATATAGTACATCTACAATTATGTTCAGATTTAAATTTTAAAAAATTTTATTTCTTTAGGATTTCAAGTCAATAATAGCTGATAGAACTAACAGATGCATTTATAAAAATTAAAAGTAAATGACATTATCATCAATGTTTGAAAAGATGCATAAACTAAATACAGTAACAGATGAGGAGGAGAAAGTTTTACTTGGGTTAGCTATGGAAACCTGATAAAGATGATTGTATGTTTATAAAATATTGAGAAATTCATTATACAGTAACATGATTGACATGAAAAATAATTACAGAATTTTGGAATTTTTGAAAGAGAGAGGTGAGAGAGTCATTGGAATACTGATATTGGTGCATACTGTATTGTTACTGAGAAACAGAATATGTACATGTACTTAGCCAGAAACAAATTATAGAATTGCTTGAAGACCAGTCTGAAATATTTGTATTCTTTATGGTAATTGATTTAGAATTATTTTAGACTCTTTAGAAAGTAATCAATATGATTACCAGGAATAAGTGCTTAGATTCTAAAGAATAATAACTCAACCATTGTGTTCTTTACATGCAGATAGGTGATCCCACATTTGCAACACATAATCACACTGTTAGATTCTTATTGCTATGAACTTTGCTTGTCTATAATAGAGAGATTGGCATTCGTCAGGCACTTTTTGAAGAGAGAGACACAGAAATATATATATAACTCATGTAACTAGAGTTCATTCACAGTATTATACAAGAAATCTAAAAGATAACTATCATCAAGGCCCTGGATGATAATGCAGCCAGACTTCCATCAGAGACAACATTAAAATATCCACAAAAAGAAGCCTTTTTAGGCCAGGCGTGGTGGCTCAAACCTGTAGTCCTAGCACTGTGGGAGGCCAAAGCAGGCAGATCACCTGAGGTCAGGAGTTTGAGATCAGCCTGGGCAACATAGTGAAATCCCGTTTCTAATAAAATACGAAAAATCAGCTGGGTGTGGCAGCATGTGCCAGTAATCCCAACTACTCAGAAGGCTGAGACAGGAGAATCACTTAAACCTTGGGAGGTGGAGGTGGCAGTGAACCAAGATCACACCACTGAACCCAAACACATGCCACCCAGCCTGGGTGACAGAGCATGGGTGACATTCATCCTGGGTTAACAGTTCTGAACTAACAGATTAACATCTCAAAACAATTCAAATGTATTATTGTCCTGAGAAACAAGTATAAGTTACATAGTTACAACCAACAGTATAACTCCACTAGTGTCTCCCAAATAAGATTTCACTTTCTGGAAGTGCTTATAGACACTCAACATTTAATTCATATTACAGGTTTCTACCCAATAGGTATCTACTAATATAGAGACATTTTACGATGGTGTTGAATGGATAACTCTACCTTCAGATAGCTAGGTTTCGGTCATTTCCCAGGCTAAACTTCTATACTGATTTTACTTAACAAACAAACTTTATTTAAAGGAAGTCTGTAATAGGAAATTGGACAGAACCTATATATAGACACTTTGGTTTTAACCATAAATTATTAGAGCAGTTTAGAAAGAATACAGGTGTAGTAAGTGGACTGTATTGTTGATGAAAAATTTAGCCTGTATCCAGAAATAGGTTGTTCTCTGCATATTTTGAGACCTGAGATTCCTGAAATCCCCATCTCTCTTACCAACCAGACAATCTGCAACAGTAGGGCTGCATTTTTCATTTCCAATGTCTTTAAGAATTGGATAAATGTCTTTAAGAATTTGAAAAAACTATAGTATAGCTGTACACTGCAGCTATAAAAGGGATGAGAGATATACATTGTTGTAGCATGGTCCTCAGGACATATATTGATTAAATAAAATAGGGAAAATATTTGTATGTTTTACTAAGAAGGGAGAATATTAATGTGTAAATTATTTATGACTGAAGGTAACAAATGAGGTCATATGTAGTGGCTCACGCCTGTAACCCCAGCAGTAGGGGAGGCCAAGGCAGGTAGATCACCTGAAGTCAGGAGTTCAAGACCAGCCTGGCCAACATGGTGAAACCCAGTCCCTACTAAAAATACAAAAATTAGCTGGGTGGGGTGGTGTGCACCTGTAATCCCAGCTACTTGGGAGGCTAAGGCAGAAGAATCACTTGAACCCATGAGGCAGATATTACAGTGAGCCGAGATCATGCCACTGTACTCCAGCCTGGGTAATACAGCAAGACTCCACCTCAAAAAAAAAAATAAATAAAACAAATGAGCAATAAGTCATAATATTTTAAAACTGCCTATAGAGAAAAAAGTAAAGAGGTTGGAAGAATCAATGTTTAAATATAGACTTTTTGAAATGTAATTAGGTTTGATTATCAAACTTTGGGCAAATATTAGTATTTAATAATTACAAATGCATTAATTTAAAAAAACCCTGAAAAATAAAACTCAAGTGAATTAAATATAACAAACTGTGTATTAAGTTGGTGAAGTAACCACCTGAACAGAATTATTCCAGCTGGTTTTCAGTATATCAATTGGTCTATACCTCCACGTGGGGTTTAATCTAAGGGCACAAGAGAAGAGCTAAAAATAAATCTGAAACTGTTCTCAGGAATGACATTGTGGGTGACAGTGGCATCATTATTATTCTAATACTGTTGTATGTGCAATGTGAGGAAAGGAAACAAATGAAAATTAATGTGATAGCCAGGGTACTCAATATGAGAGAAAGAAGACACAAATGGATCAAAGATAGAAAGGATTATGTAAAAGTCGTGTAGTCCTAAATTTGAAAAATATTAACATATTTTAGTGATACAAGACATGGAAAGAAATTATTTAGGTAGTGAAGGTAAGAGAGTCCTTGGCAAGGTTTCCCTTTTAATAAAAAGCAGCCCTCAAGTCATTTCTTTTCTCACAAAGAGCAGCCTGAAAAATCAAGCTGCAGACATAGAAAAGCAGGCTAGATGCTTGCACGGGTGAATGCCAGCAGTTGTGCCAATAGGAAAAGGCTATCTGGGGGTCAGGCATATTCAACATGGCCACCCCATCTTCCCTTTTGTTTGTCAACTACATGTACAGTAAAGAAGCAGGCAACATGGCACTGGCTAGGTAGAGAACTCATCTGCATAATAAAAGATTAGGGTGGGGTGGCCATCTTCTTTGTGGGCTATGCAAATGACACATCTGGTCTGACCAATCTCTCGTCCTCCTCGTCCTCTATGTAAATCAGACACTACCTCCTCAGGCTCATCTATAAAATCCTGTGCATTTCACCATGGAGCCAGAAGACCCATTTAGAAGCCCCTCTCTCTGCAGGAGAGGGAGATTTTCTCTTTCACCTATAAAACCTCCGCTCTTAACCTCACCCTTAGTGTGTTCACATCCTTGATTTCCTTGATATGAGGCAACGAATCTCGGGTATTACCCCAGACAAATAATGTTGTTTCATTAGTATGCTCTTCTAAAGATTTTTTCAACAAGCTATTGTCCAAAGAATATTATATGTTAAAAAAATATGTTTGCTTGTCCTTTCCACTGAAAATAAATAGAAGAGATTATCAACTTCATGACAATTATCATAACTAGTGCTCAGATTCTTATCTTGATTTAATATTTTCCAATCAATGCAAAGAGGACTTTTTGGAGAAATGATTGATTCCAGATGTAATACAGGAAAGCGTAACATGAGCCTGGAAAAACATACTACTTAAGAAGGAAGCTATCTAATACTAAAAGTATAATGTCCATGAGAGTCACAACTTGAAGACTTTCTTCCTGGATAAATCACTCCAAAGAGGTAGAGATGTTAATTTAAATCTTCCTTGAAATGCGTATGTCAAACACTAACATGACCAAAAGATGATTTCAAAATTGTGAGTCTATGTGTTTATAATGATACCAACAAAAAGATACTGGTGAATCAACTTGGAATACTGAATGAAGAACAAAGTAAGCATTCATCTGAGATTTTCTATATGAATTGTAACAATGTATAAGGAAATGGTAAATGTTAGGTTGAGAATATAATCATTTTGTAGCACATAGTGAACAAATGAATCCAGCCATTGATCACCAATGAAACCACCACGGCAGAATTGTAACTGAGACAGTGAAGGAGATCCAACCTAGCCAATTCCATCTTGCTTCTAACCTCCAGGCTGTCCTTGTTCATTCTAGGTGGCTGAACTGACTTTAGGAGGAACTTAGTTTCCCAGGGCAGGCCTTCGTCTTGCCTGGGGACCAGACTGCCTTTGTAGACTAACAAATTAGCCCCAAGATTAGAAACTGGTTTAGGAGTCATGCAGCTGGAGGCTACAGGATTCTGACCCTCCCTAAACTACTCCTAAGATAGTACTTGAGATATTTTGCAGACCCTGCACTTGACAGATCAGCGGCACCACCCAAATGGATAAACTGGCTCATCTGATCTTGTGGCCCCCGCCAAGGAACTGACTCGGTGCAAGAAAACAGCTTCGACTCCCTATGATTTCATCTAGGTCCTGACCAATCAGACCCCCAGCTCACTAGCTTTTCCCCACCCACCAAGTTGTCTTTAAAAACTCTGATTCCCATACCTTGGGAGGCCAAGGCAGGCGGATCACCTGAGGCCAGGAGTTTGAGACTTGCCTGGCCAACGTGGTAAGACCCAGTCTTTACAACAAATGCAAAAGTTAGCCAGGCATGGTGGTGCGCACCTGTAGTCCCAGCTACTCAGGAGGCTGAGGCAGGAGAATCACTTGAACCTGGGAGGCCAAAGTTGCAGTGAGCTGAGATCGTGCCAATGCACTCCAGCCTGGGCGACAGAGTGAGACTGTGTCTCAAACAACAACAACAACAACAACTATTGTGGGATCTGGCCAGCAGCCCACAATGCAACAGGGCTCTCTTTTTGTTCCCAGGCAGATCAGCAGGTCAAGAAATAATAGACACACACAAAATAGTAAAAGCTGGGTCCAGGGGGTCACCGCCTTCTGGTCCCACGATGACGCCAATGCACTGGATATGCCAGCATTTATTATTAAGTTTAGTGAGGGTGGGGATAGCTTAGTGAGGGATTAATGTCGTTTGATTATGAAGTGAAATGGTCACATGGGGATGAAGTAATTCCTTAACATAACATCTGTATGCAGAAGTATAGTATACAAAGGTAAGAATTTACAGTATAGTATGTGCATCAGTAATTTCTAACAGAGCCTTAAAAAAGAAACACCGTCTTTCCATAACCTATGACTAGCAAAATATTAATCAGTAGTAACAGTTGCAGCAAGATATTCATCAGCAGTAACAGTTGCAGCAAAAGCTGGTTACAAACAATCCATAGAAACAGGACAACTGGTTAGAACAGAAATTCTCAGAAGGGAGTATGCCTTAACCCTAAAGAGGCCTAGAAGAGCCATGGCAAGATGAGGGCGTTTATAGCCCTATCTTATCCATATGAGCAGGTGCCTTCATGCATCCGTTTATAGGCTCTCCACAAGGGTAGCATTCCATTCCCAGAGCTATGAACATCTGCTTTTCTGGGATAGGAATCTTGGTGATATGAAACCTCCCTGACTGCACGTCTGTTCATAGGCTCTCTGCAGGGGGAAGCACATCACGTGCTGTTGGCTCATTCTAGCAGTCCAACCTGGCATTGTCTTTACACAATCCTGCATGCAACTTTGTATTTACAATAATCAGGAGCATTTCATCTTTTATTCCATAGCAATAGTTTCAGGGGGTCTCCCTACAAACAACAACAACAAAACACCTCTGATTCTTGATCCTGGAATCCTCAGGGAGACTGATTTGAGTAATAATAAGACTTGGGTCTCCTGCACTGCCAGCTATGCATGAATTACAGGATTCATTCTTTCTCTATTGCAGTTCTCCTGTCTTGATAAATCGGCTCTGTCTAGGCAGCAGGCAAGGTGAACTCATCGGGCTGTTACACCAATAGCTGCTCATTATTTTTTTAATCAATTAAACATGTATCTCTGTTGAAAGTATAAAATTCTTTTTTGAATTAGTTTTGAAAGGAAAAAAATGCCTAAGCCTAAACCTCAATTAAGCCTTTACATCTAAATAGCAACAACAGGATATTAGCAGGACAAGGATGCAATCAAGCGAGGCATTAATGCACTTTTCCCTCTGTGAATAATGATAGAATTTCCTGCTTATTAATGGAGCTATTATAATAAAAACATAACATCATTTTTATAATGGTCACAAAAGTGATCAACAAAAATTAAGTGATTAAGGGTAACACTCCCTATGATACGGAAACATATCTGCTAAAATGTTCCTTTACTAAATGCTCCTTTATAACAGTGAAATACATCTTAAGTATATATATTTTGATTTCTAAATTATACCCCATAAAGCTGGAAAAGAAAAACTAAAACATTATTTGATTACTTAAATTTATTATTGTATTTTTATACATTAAATACACATTTCATAATTTTATTAAAACATATAATGCCTATTTTGTGTTAAATAATCTGTATTATATAATATGCATTATTAGTTCAAATACATTAAATGTTAAATAAATGGCTTATCTGATTATACATTTTTTTGCCAAAATATTTGGGAAACATAAAAAGAACACTAAGGAGAATAACTAGTTATAATTCACAAACCAGAATTTCACATAAATAAAAGCATATTTCATGGGTTTTTTATTAGAATGTTGAAGAGATAACAGATGTAAAGGCCAAGATAAACAATAAGATGGACAAATTGACACCGCTATTAAATATTGCAATTTATAATGATAATTGAGTTAGTTAACCTGATAGCATTTTTAAAAAACTTGTGAGCACAATACTTGCATTATGATAGTTATTCTTTACTTAGCATTGTGAAATAACCTTTTACTTTTTGATGCCTTAACACTTAACCAAGCCTTAGGATAAAAAACAAAAATGGGATATGTAGAAAACTTTTCTAATCTCAAAAAGATGATTAAATATCAATTAGATTGTGCTCTAGTTTTGTAAGAAAATGGATGTCATAGCTATTTTCATTACTCATGAAATATTAAATATGCATAAAATATTAATTGCAATTAATGGAAGTAAATATTTCACAGAATACAATATTTGAGGTCCTCTGTGGGCTAAAAGATGAACTTAACTGCTCTCAAGGGAGATCGACTACAGATAAGAGTTAGGAGGCTACTGAGAAATCCAAAGGCGGCTTCCCGAAATCTCTCATGGTCTATAATACAGCAGAGATGTGGCCTGGATTTTGCTTTGTTCCCAGATCAAATCTTTTGAGGTCAAAACAAATAAACTTGAAATGATTTAGATATAAGTATGACCAGAGGGAAGCCAGATACCAGAATCTAACTCATAATATCCAATGTGTCACATATTTATCTGTTTTCTCTTTAAATGTTTTTTTCTTTTTTGAACTTCCAGCTCAACATTATTGAAGAGGAATAAATTTTTTTTAACTACTAGTTCAACATTATTGAAGAGGAATATAATGTGTTTCCACATCTTCCGAAAGTTTCTGGCATTTCATTTTTATTTCCTGAAGTATTTCCTTTAAACCATTATAAAATAGAGAAAAACATAAAATAAAATTTGGTAAGAGTGAACTTTGGTAGTGTCCAGAAGAGAAGCAATAATTTTACATTCTATCCATCATAGCAGAAATTTGACAATCTAAAATATGGAGGAGACAACTATTAGGATTTTAGCAGACCACATCTATAGAATACCAGCAGTGCTTGAATAGCTGGAAATTAACTGACTAGGTTCGAATGAATGTGAGAGGGTTTCCTATACAATTCTGGATATCTTTATGAATGAATGGTTGCATAAGGATGAATGGTCTTATGTGGGACAAAATTTACTAGGAAATAAAACTTTTTTCCATAAAGCTCTGAAAGGAAGATGTTCAAATGGAAGATGCACTAAGTTATAATCCAAGTGAGAGAGCTGCTGAGATCTAAGGCAAGTAGTTACTTTTCCAATTTATGCTTCAGAGCAAAATGAAAAATAGATAAATACCACATGTTCCCTTAAGCTCAAAATTAAAAATGTCTGTATGTATAATATATACACACATTTCTTGTGAGTCATAGAAGACATCAAACATTAAAGCTTTTGATGGAATTATAAGACAAACAAATAAGTGAACATGTTCCCTATTTGTTAAGTAAAATAATTACATTATTTACTCTATCTTATAGTAAATATAAATCATATAGAGGATATTCTAGTATCTTGACAATTAGACCAAAATATTAATATTAAAAATAAAATGAATAAATAACATTATTAAAATAAAAATATGTTTTATTTGCTAAAAATCTTTAATTGGTTTCTCATATCATAAAAAGAATAATGGCTTATTAACAATCTTGTAATTTTCACTTTTATCTTTTGATGGAATTAAGAGCACCCATTTTGTATTTAGGTGGTGATATCCTTTAATGTATACATCATGGAAAAAAAGAAAAATGTATGTTTCTTGTGATTGTTTCAACAAAAAGATAATGATATTTTGCATTAATAGGACTCAAAGCAGGAATTATACATTTTATTAGCTGTTTCTCAGTGATGCGGCTTATTGTATGAACATATCCTAACTTCTGCTAGATTTAAAGTAAGAGGACCAGTAAATAGGCTGGCCATAGAAAAAAAATTAAAACATAATGCAAAAAAGATAGTCAAAATAAAACTGTCATAGACTGTAAAAGATTTTTAGAATTGTATTAATGACGCTTATATGGATCATGATGAATTATATCTCTTATCTATTTTTCCTTAATTGTCATTCTACCAAAATATCTTTAAAAGAACAAAAAGGAGAGTAGAGGAGGAAGAGAGAGAAAGGAAGCGACATGAACTACACAATGGTCACAGAATTTGTCCTCCTGGGCCTTTCTGATGATCCTGACCTTCAGATTGTGATTTTTCTCTTTTTATTTATCACATATATATTAAGTGTTACCGGAAACCTGACTATCATCACCCTGACCTTTGTGGACTCCCATCTGCAGACACCTATGTATTTCTTCCTCCGGAACTTCTCTTTCTTAGAAATCTCATTTACAACTGTATGCATCCCCAGATTTCTGGGGGCAATTATCACCAGGAATAAGACTATTTCCTACAACAACTGTGCAGCCCAACTCTTTTTCTTTATATTCATGGGGGTGACGGAATTTTACATATTAACTGCTATGTCCTATGACCGCTATGCTGCCATCTGCAAGCCCCTTCATTACACAACCATCATGAACAGGAAACTCTGCACCCTACTTGTGTTGTGTGCCTGGCTAAGTGGGTTTCTGACCATTTTCCCACCGCTTATGCTTCTCCTCCAGCTGGATTACTGTGCTTCCAACGTCATTGATCACTTTGCATGTGACTATTTTCCCCTCTTACAGCTATCTTTTTCAGATACATGGCTCCTAGAAGTAATTGGTTTTTACTTTGCTTTGGTTACTTTGCTGTTCACTTTGGCATTAGTGATTTTAACTTACATGTACATTATCAGGACCATTTTAAGAATCCCATCTGCCAGTCAAAGAAAAAAGGCTTTCTCCACTTGTTCCTCTCACATGATTGTCATTTCCATTTCTTATGGAAGCTGTATATTCATGTATGCTAATCCATCTGCAAAAGAAAAGGCATCATTGACAAAAGGAGTAGCTGTTCTCAATACATCCATTGTCCCCATGCTGAACCCTTTCATTTACACTCTGAGAAATCAGCAAGTAAAACAAGCCTTCAAAAATGTGGTCCATAAAGTTGTGTTTTATGCAAAAAAATGAATGTTTGGTCAAAGAGCCCTATAAAAAAACAATTAAGCCAAAATTTGAAATTTCTCAATATCTCTGTAAGTATCCTTGCTCTCCTAGTTTCTTTATATGCTGCATTATAGTTAATATTATATTTTCCCAGTCCATTTACTCCACTTCTATACAAGTTTCTCAACTGCATTGTTTAATGACTTACTGGGAAAAAAGTAAAATTTATTTTCCTTACAAAATTGTCTGGAAATTATATATATTTATTTAAAACTCAACTTGTGTATGATTTTATAGTAATTTTACTATAGTAATTTTAATTCTGTATATCACTTCCTTAAAGTCCTCATGTCGTACTTCAAATGTAGTTTCAAACTTTAATTTCTTCTATATTTTCAACACAAATATTGATAATGTCATAACATTTTTAGACCCTACATGTTCTCTATCATGTTCACTAAATTCAGTGCCTGGATGTACTATGCTCTGTTGCATTGTACTTTAAATGTAGAGATTTATTTCATGAAATTTAGTGCATGCCACTTTTCTTTGTGAATTAAGTTCCTTATTTAAAATACAAGAATAAATTTTAAAAGCACCATAATTTTTTAATTATACAAATATTAATTCAATTATTAATCATTAGGCTTGAGGTATAAGTCACTGATAAATGGTTGGACTATAGGAGAATTCCATCTTCAAATGTTCATTTTACTTCCATGGTCTCCCAAATGATGTTGGTAAAAAAACTTTAGGTCTAGCACACTTCATTTATAAATTTGTATACTGCTGTAACTTACAAAGTAAAATGTAAAAAAAAGATTTCAAATAATTGTAAAATAATGAAAACTTTAATTTTATAGATTTTGACATATTTCAAATAATTTTGAGTCTTTTATATCTCAACTATTTGCTGGTAAGATCTGGAAACCAAAGTCTTCCAAGATGAGCAATTAACATGGAGACATCTCTGAGGAACTTAATCTTTAGGAATCTGTGATACTTTAAAAGCTAACCTATGCCTATATTTGAAATAATCTTACATACCGTTCACATGTGCCTTTTGTTGTTTATTCACTTATTTATTTATAAATGTATCTACTAAAGAAACCATTCAGTGATTAAAAAGATTTGTTCTTGCTCTCACACAGATCTAGTAAGAGAGAAAAACATAAACGAATGATCACAATGCAATTTTATATCTTGTACCTCTATGAAGAATATATTGTATAGATATGTACATATGTTGAGATCTAAATGATAATAGTCTTACAACATTAATAATATTAATAATTTGAAAAGACATATAGATAAGGAAGTTAGAATAATTGTTATTTTTATTTATTCAATCAGGATAGCCATGATGAAGATAACAGGTAAAGAAAAAAGTACAATATCAGAAAGCCTCAGATAAACAGACATACCACTCAGATCTAACAGTCAGTACTTACAAGGTCAGACACATTACTAAGTGCATAAACTTAATTATTTCTTTGCACTGTTATGACATATATAGTCATATTTTTTCAGTTGTTAAATGACTTGATCAATGTTATCACATAAATGATATGAATAGATTTTATTCTTTTAAACTCTCCTGGCTTATTCAAACAAAAACTGTAATTCTGAACAACTTCATTACATTAAAATATTTTTATAAGTATAATATTTGGTCTGTGCAACTGTAGCAAAAAGAAAAAGTTGTGTTCATATATGTGTATTTTGGTTCCATCAAAATGTTAGATTTTAATTTTGTGGCTTTGTATCTGTAATTACCCAACAAGCTATAAGCGATGAGAAACATGTTTCTCTTTGGTTAAATGAGTTGCAGACCATTTGTTGAATTTTTGAGTTATGATGCTTGACCTTCAATTTGCCATCAGTAAGAACTTAAATTAGATCATGCTAGCTTTTTGAAGCTAATCCTTCAGTTTTGATATTATTTTCTAATTGTGATATCAATACAAAATACATGGAAATTTTTTTTTTACTAAGAAATGTTATTCAAATGTAACATTAGGATGTGAAGAGCCTATGAGATGAAAGTCTTAGATTTTGTTGCAAGTCCATGGCTTTGTTTGGCTGTCAGGAAGGTGGAACTGCCTCCCTAAGAGGTAGAGACAGTACTCCTTGCAAGCAGTCATCAGTCAAGTTGCCTATGAAATTTTTGGATAAAATAAATATTAACAGTAAAGAGAATAGTGCTAATTGAATTCATGTTGAAACAATGTGTCTTCATTCCCATTTATTTGGATTTAGACCAAGGTAATTTGGTACTTAACACAAGGAATTGAGAGTAGACGGAGTCACTGTGAAAATGATGCTTTCACTGTCATCGTGTGGGTGTTTTATGTTAACATGCGGAGTTACTCCTGTAATAAGAACTTTGGCTATCAGGAAAAACTCTGTCTCCTTGAGAAAGTTATTTTCTGTGCCTCATTTTCCACATAAACTTATGAACATTTCATGGCCTCATTTTCCACATAAACTTATGAACGTTTCATGGCCTAATACATATAGGAAGCTCCCTCTTATATGCAATGCAGGGTGGTTTTTCTGTTGTTACTGGTTTTGTTTTGGTTTTGGGTTTTGGTTTTTTTTTTTTTTTTTTCAGGCAGGGTCTGGCTCTGTCCCCCGGGCTGGAGCGCAGTGTCGCGATCTCGGCTCACTGCAACCGTCGCCTCCTGGGCTCAAGGGATCCTCCCACATCAGCCTCCTGAGTAGCTGGGAATACAGGTTTGCCCGAACCACCACAACTGGCTAATTTTTGTATTTTTTGGTAGAGATAGGGTTTCGCTATGTTGCCCAGTCTGGTTTTGAACTCCCAGGCTCAAGGGATCCACCTACCTTACTGTGCTGCTGGATTTGGTTTGCCAGTATTTTGTTGATGATTTTTGCATTTATATACATCAAGGATATTGGCCAGAAGTTTTCTTTTTTAGTTGTGTCTCTGCCAGGTTTTGGTATCAGGATGATGCTGACCTCATAGAAGGAGTTAGGGAGAAGTCCTCCCTCCTCAATTTTTTAGAATACTTTCAGTGGGAATGGTACCAGCTCTTCCTTGTACAACTGGGAGAATTCACCTATGAATCTCTCTGGTCCCGGGCTTTTTTCGTTGGTAGGCTATTTGTCACTTACCTAATTTCAGAACTTGTTATTGGTCAGTTCAGAGATTCAATTTTTTCCTGATCCAGTGTTGGAATGGTATATGTGTCAGGAATTCATCCATTTCTTCCAGATTTTATCATTTATGTGCATAGAGGTATTTATAATATTTTCTGAGGGTTTGTATTTCTGTGGGGTGAGTGGTAATATCCTCCTTGTCATTTCTGACTATGTTTTTTGAATCCTCTTTCTTTTCTTCTTTATTAGTCTAACTAGTGGTCTATCTATTTTATTAATTTTCTCATAAAAACATATATTGGATTGCTAATCTTTTGAATGGTTTTTCATGTCTCAATTTCCTTCAGTTCAGGTCCGATTTTGGTTATTTCTTGTCCTCTGCTACCTTTGGAATTTGTTTACTCTTGGTTCTCTACTTATGTCGGTTGTGATGTTAGGTTGTTAATTTGAAATCTTCTAATTTTTGACTTGGACATTTAGTGCTATTAATTTTCCCATTAACAGTGTCGTAGCTGTGACCCAGAGGTTCTGGTATGTTGTATCTTCGTTCTCATTAGTTTCACAGAACTTCTTGATTTCTGCCTTAACTTCATTCTTTATCCAAATGTCATTCAGAAGCAGGTAATTGAATTTCCGTGTAATTGTACGAATTGAGTGATTTTCTTAGTCCTGATTTCTAATTTGATTGCACTGTAGTCTGAGAGATTGTTATGATTTCAGTATTTTGCATTTGCTGAAGAGTGTTTTATGTCCGTAGCTGATTTTACAAGTGACTGATTTTAGAGTATTTGCCATGTGGCAGTGAGAAGAATGTATGTTCTATTGTTTTGGGGTAGAGAGTACTATAGATATATATCAGGTCCATTTGATCCAGTGTGGAGTTCAGGTTCTGAATATCTTTGTTAATTTTTTATATTTATGATCTATCTAATACTGTCAGTGGCATGTTAAAGTCTTCCACTGTTATTGCATGGGAGTCTAAATCTCTTTGAAGATCTCTAAAAACTTGTTTTATGAATCTGAGTGCTTCTGTGTTGACAGCACCAGTATTAATCCTTCTGCCACTTGCTTTAGTTTCAGTGTTCATATCACAGAGTGGTTCATATCATAAAAGACGTCAAAAGAATTCTTGAATAATCAGATCCCTTCTGCCAGATTGTCTAGTGTAAATATGTTTTCTAGCACTGCTTCTTCTGTATCTTCTTCCTCATCATCTGGCTCTGGTTTGGGAGCACTTATCTCCATTGGGTTATCTGCTGTTTTCTCCTTTAGTGGTGTCTATTAGCTCTTGAAGTTCTCCAAGATGCATATCTTGAACTCCTTCACCCGCCTCCTTTTTCTTTTTTCTTTTTTTTTTTTTTTTTTTCCATATTCACAATCTCTTCCATGATTTTCTTGATTGTTTCTGTCTTAAATCCTGTGAAGTCATGCACAACATCTGGACAGCTTTCTCCAGCACAAATTTATTATTTTGGGCTTGATGGCTTTCACAGCTTTTTCTGTAACAATGATGGCATCTTAAATGGTGTAAACTTTTCAGACGTTAAAGATGTTCTCTCAGAGATCTATTCTATAATATTGATGATCCTTTCCATAGAGTACCATGAATAATGAGCCTTAAAGGTCCTTATGACCCCTAATCTAAAGCCTGAATTGGAGACTTGTGTTTGGGGGCAAGTAGATTACTTTGGTGCCTTCTGCACTGAACTTATGGGGTTTTGGGGGGCCAAGGGTATTGCCCAATATCAAAAGAACTATAAAACGCAGTCTCTTACTGGCAAGGTACCTCCTGACTTCAGAGATGAAGCACTGCGAAACCAATCTAGAAAAAGTGTTCTTGTTCACTCTTTCCAGTTGTACAACCAAGATTGGCAGGTGGTGTTTCTTTTTTCTTTCAAGGACCAGGGATTGGAGGCTTTATAAATAAGGGCAGTTCTGATTATAAATCCAACTGGATTTGCACAAGAATTAGAGTTAGCCTTCCCTTCTTTCCTTAAATCCTGGTGCTCATTTCTCTTCCTGACTAACAAGTGCCCTTTGTGAAAATTTTTTTCTAGAATAGTGCACTTCTGTCTGCATTAAAAAAAACTGTAAGGGCAAATGCCCTTTCTCCTCAATGATTTTCTTAATAGTGCTTGGGAATTTGTCTATGGCCTCTTGGTCAGCAGAAACTGCTTCTTCAGTTAATTTCCTTATTTCATTTTTTACAATGGTCCTTACATTGGATTCATTTATTTTGAAATAGTGGGCCACCACAGCTGCAGACTTCAATCTCTGGTAAATATTAAGCAACTCAAGTTTTTCTTGTAATGTCATGATACTTTTCTACTTTTGGGGGGCACTTTCACCATCAGTAGTGACACTTCACATGGGTCTCATATTTCTAGGCTACACAGTTTACCTGCAAGTTTTTTTTAATAGTTGCAAATCTCCAAAAGTTTTCCCAATATAGTTATTGAAAAAAAGTTCATATAGAAGTAGACCTGTGCAATTAAAACACATGTTGTTCAAGGATCAACCATACTATAAAATTATGTATAATTTATTTTCACTTTATATTTAAAATTTTCCTCACAATAACTCCATGAAATATTATTTTGATTTTAAAAATGAAAAAAACTAAAATTCAGAGACATTAAATAATTTGTTCAAAGTCACAATATTGTATGTAGCTAAATTACATTTATAATCCAAAACCCATAGGTTGCTCCATTAGTCCCACAAATTATAAATTAATATTGTTAAGGTTTTCATAAGAACATCTTAATGTCCTACTTTTCAGGAGAACTTCTGATTTTTAAGTTAAAAATCATCTTCAACTACAGATGGCTAGTTAACAAATAGAGACACTTGGAATATAAATAGAACATATCTGAAAACCTACAGATTTTGAGAGTAATTTGGATGATTACTATTTTTCCTTCATTGTTCTCATTCATACTTGCCAGTGCTTTGATCTGACTTGGGATTCAAACTCATCGATTTCTGTTAGAAAAAAAAATTAAAAGTCATTTCCCCCCGCTGAGGACTCCAAGGAAACAATTCTGTACTAATTATAGGAATATCATAAGACAATTCCAAAGTAATAATCTGTAAGGTAAAGTCTGAGAAAAGCTTAAACTGATTTTTATGAAGCTTTTTGCATTCAACCAGATTATATTATTGCAGTCTGTATGTTAGTGTGTACCCATTGTTTAACTTCCACTTATAAGTGAGAACATATGGTGTTTGACTTTCTGCTTCTGAGTTATGTTACTTAGGATAATGGCCTCCGGTTCTATCCATGTTGCTACAAAAGACATTATTTTATTCTTTTTGTGGCTGAGTAGTATTCCATGGTATATAATTTATGCCATGGATATATATACCATATATACCATATACCATATTTTCTTTATCAGTCATCTGTTGATGGACACTTAGATTGATTACATGACTCTGCTGTGGTAAATAGTGTTGTGATAAATAAATGAATGCAAACATCTTTTTTATTTAGTGGTTTATTTTCCTTTGCGTACTCAGAAGTAAGCATTTCCTTTGCATTTCATCATCGCTGGATGAAATGGTAGCTATATTTTTAGTTCATTAATAAGTCTCCAAATTGTCTTCCATAGGGGTTGCACTAATTTACATCCCCACCAATAGTTAAGAAGCATTCCCTTTTCTCCCTATGCTTGCCAGTATCTGTTTTTTTTTTTTTTTTCTTTTAATACTAGTCAAATAAATGCAACTTTTAGCAAATATTGCTCTGACACTGGTAGTGGGACTTGGGAAGGGTTTCCCTAAATTCAAAGGACGGGCCAGGCATGGTGGCTCATGCCTGTAATCCCAGCACTTTGGGAGGCCAAGGTGGGTGGATCAAGAGGTCAGGAGATCGAGACCATCCTGGCTAACATGGTGAAACCCCGTTTCTACTAAAAATACAAGAAATTAGCCGCAAGTGGTGGCGGGTGCCTGTAGTCTCAGTTACTCAGGAGGCTGAGGCAGGAGAATAGCGTGAACCCGGGAGGCAGAGTTTGCAGTGAGCTGAGATCGTGCCACTGCACTCCAGCCTGGGCAACAGAGTGAGATTCCATCTTAAAAAAAAAAAAAATTTAAAGGACCAATACAAGGATAAAACTCCTCATAGGTCCTTAATATTGTCCATTTCAGAAGACAATTAAGTCATACTGAAAATCCAAAGCTGTGTTTTCTACTATCTCAGTGAAATAGAAAAGTCTCTTTTCTGGGTTGCCAAAATTCAAGAGATATACTTATATAAGTATGCTAATTCTCCTGAAGATAGGTCCAGATTTTCTAGAAGAAATGTATGAATTAGTACAGTTGCAGAATAATCAAATTCTAAATCAAAGTTTCACACATTCATTATCACATGTGGTTTATATATTTGCCTCCTTTACACTAATAATTATGTTTTTATACTTTCTTATTAATATTTATAAAATGACTAATACCAGTGATTCATCTGTATTTTCTACTGATGCCTCACCTTGGCATACTTTGCTTACATAATGAATTCCCATGAGCCAACAAGAAAGACACATAAAATAAGTCTAACTCCATTTGTGTAGCATACATAGAGAGGGATATTCCTTATTTTCTATTGTTCAAATCAGCATTTTCAGGAAAATGTAACATTGTCTGAAGCCTAAGGGAAGTATTAATTAAATTTTATGAATATATAATTATAAGGTTTTAAAATATTATTTTAAATGTTTTCATAAATTCAAAGAAGAATGTTTTAACAAGTGTTTGTATATTACATGGAAAGGAGAAAATGGAAAACTACTTTACTAATCAATCCAGGTATAACTATGTTTATAAATGGATCTTGGGTAAGAGACAGGAAAAGCAGGAATTCATTGTAACGTAATAAAATGTTCCAACAATTTTATGATATCAGGAATTAAGACTATTGTGGGTCAAATATTACTATTCTAGGGAAGAACTGTAAGGTCTAAAAGCCATGAAAAATAACTACATTTGTTTTACAAGTACAAAAGAAACCAAATAAATTGATAAATCGATTTTCCAGCTCTGAAATTACATAGTTATTTAAGAAAGCTAGATGGTAGAATTTGAGAAAAAATTATTGAGAAAAACCAAGGAGTAAGTAAGTTTGTTACTTTTAAATTTCATACATATTATTCCACTTTATTTACATGTTTTAAAAGATTATTTGCACATATGATTGTGGACTTACAGCCCTTACAGTAGTAAAAGTTTTATAGTTGTTTATTACTGAGAAGACTATAAATGTAGTCCCAAAGCAGAAACACAGCAGTAACTCTTGGTTTGTTCATTTTTCTAAATAAGTTTAGATGTTATGCTGTGATAGAAATAGGATTTAAAAAGGCATTTGCTATTTGAAATACCCACTTCCCATTAAGTCTTATTTTGACCATCTACTTGTTTCTTTGCCATAACAATATTGTTTAAAAAAGAAAAAACTACAAAACAAACAAAAAAATTGTATATGATATGAATTAAAACGTTTTTAGGCAATTATTTGTTTTATCAACAGATATTTTCCTTTATTGTTCTTCTCATCTTTTTGCTAAAAAAGAAAAAAAAAGTGGATCAGGGAAGGTGCTAGCATCAACCAAGCCATAAGTAATACCAGGAGGCAATGCCAGCAAAACTGTCTATCCCAGGAATAGACATGCATTATGTTTTCTAAAGTGAGATGGTTTACTGTAGTGACGAGTTATTTAACCTCATGAAAGTCTCCTAACCTATGTGAGACTGAGTTTCTCAAAATATGACACTTCAAGATAGAACTAAATAACATCAGTAAATTTTTAAACTCTATATTTAGATTGTTCTACATTCCAGATTGATTTAAGTAACTGGAAGGTTAGCTCTGAAGAAATATTAGAAGAAGTGGCTTCTGTTTAAATGTTAGCATCATAATTTTTTATTCATGGCCTGTAATAATGTATTTTCAGTGAAGAAAGACTGATATTTCACTTCTTATAGTATTTGTTACTTGAATGAAAGGCAGATTGGAAACCACAGAGGGTTACTAATGGGGAATCCTTAAAATTTTATAGATTATTCATTAATTATGTATATTTTTAAAATGTTATGCCTGTCTTCAACAGTTTTAATTTTTTTTTAACATTCTGTAGGGGGAACATACATTTTCTCTTCTAAAGGGGAAAATAAAGATCTGCAATGAAAAACTACACAGCACCCACAGAATTCATTCTTCTAGGGCTATCAGATGACCCGGAGTTTCAGATTGTGATTTTTCTCTTTTTAATTATCATGTATACGTTAAGTGTCACTGGAAACTTGACCATCATCACTCTCACCTTGGTGGACTCCCATCTACAGACCCCCATGTACTTCTTCCTCAGGAACTTTTCTGTATTAGAAATAACCTTTACAACTGTCTGTATCCCTAGATTTCTGGCCACCATTATCACCAGAGACAAAACAATTTCATACAATAGTTGTACAGCTCAGTTGTTTTTCTTCATCTTTATGGGTATAACTGAATTTTACCTTCTAACAGCCATGTCCTATGATCGTTATGTAGCCATCTGTAAACCCCTGCATTATATGACCATCATGAACAAAAGAGTCTGCATATTGCTTGTTTTTTGTGCTTGGTTGGCAGGGTTCTTAAATATCTTCCCACCAGTTATTCTTTTTCTCCAGTTAGATTACTGTGGCTCCAATGTCATTGATCACTTTGCTTGTGACTATTTCCCCCTATTGCAATTATCCTGCTCAGACACATGGCTCCTAGAAGCGATTGGTTTTTACTCTGCAATAGTAATTCTGCTTTTCACTTTGGCATTAATCATTCTATCCTACATGTTTATCATTAGGACAATTTTGAAACTTCCTTCTGCTAGTCAGCGAAAAAAGGCATTTTCTACATGTTCCTCCCACATGATTGTCATTTCCATTTCCTATGGAAGCTGCATATTCATGTATGCTAATCCCTCTGCAAAAGAAAGAGCGTCGTTGACCAAAGGAGTAGCTATTCTCAATACCTCCATTGCTCCTATGATGAATCCATTTATATACACCCTGAGGAACCAGCAAGTGAAGCAAGCCTTTAAGGGCACCATCCAAAAGGTTATGTTTTTCTCTGGTAAATGAAAGTATTAATAAGGTTTTAAAAAATCAAGTTACAGTAAATGCTTTCTATTATACATATCTCTCAACACCCTCTTTCCTTCATTATAGGTAAACATGCATTTTTCATTTCCATGTTAAAATTTCCACCACGTTGTGTTCAATAAATTTGATAAAGCTGAATATTGCTTCATAGTTTTCTGAAAATTAAAGCATTTTATTCACGTGTATTTGGATGAAGTAGAAAATCTGGGTGAACGATTATGATTTTGAATAGGGGTGGTTAGCTTTGGAAGAGACTTAAGGCATTTAGTTTGATGATGTAAGTGTCAGGATAGATGTGGACCTGGGAACTATTCATTCTTACCAGGTACTAGATATGAATGTTCTTAGGAAATGTGATTCTACTTGGCATTTCTGTCAAATCAAATTCTCACAATAATCAAGAGTTTGAAAGCAAAATATAAATATCCATGTAAATACTTGAAAATATTAGAAACCCATTTGTATACAGCATTTTTATGATATTAATAAGTATGATAATAATGAGGAGAAGTAATAAGAGGAGGAGAGCAGAAGATGACATAAAGATTTTTAGCAATTATATTGCAGGACTATTTTAATTATTTTCTATGTATTGGCTCATTTAATCCTGCCAACAACTTTATGAGGTACCTACAATTATTATTATCTCTTGTTCAGAGGTATTTTTAGGTAGATTAAATAACTCTAAAAATGAATAACAAAAACCAGAGAACAGAAACTATAAAATAATATCAGGAAAATGCATGGATTATGGTAAACTGGTGAGAGTTCAACTTTCTATAGAACTGAGTTTTACTCTGAGGGTCCAGAAATAACTTTAGAGTTTCTGGAAATAGAGAAGCAAAATGAAACCTGCTGCGATAATGTTCTGCATCTCTACTTTGCACTACACAAGTCATAAGCAATAGCATTTTACAAAACCCCATAGAGAGTATTTATTATACACTGACTTTCATTTCTAATAATTAATAGTTCATGTTAAATTGTTAAAGGACTTTCTAATGTACGATTAATTCATTCAGGTTATACTTATGTATCTTATGACACATATTGTGGATATAGTGATGAAAAAAGATGACTCTTACCCTAAGTTTTCTAAAATTCTAGTGAGAAAAAAACCACATAATTTAAATTTAATTCAACAAATGCAACAATTTGGATCTAAACTGCCTAGAGGTCAAGTAATGTTACCATGATCAAAGATAGAATATCAGTTTTCCTGACTTTTCTTTTAGCAGAATTATTTCCAATTTCACAATAATTACTAAATATGGGTTCCTTTTAGCTCTAAAATCACAAGCATATAAAAAATCCTTGGCTGTCACCTTAGTTTTCACTCATTATCTTTCTTGATTACTTTGTGTGCTGTAACGAATGGCATTTTTTCCTAATTTTAAAAAGTTACTGGGAATAAGATGATGATGGTCTCCAAGCAGTGACAAAACTCTCCCTAGTAGCTCTCTGTGGCTCTGATTGGTATCATTAATCATCAATTGATCTTCCACACAATTTGACATGTGTACCCTGCCACATCTATTGTGCTCCAAGTCTATTTGAAAGAAGTTATGTATATACAACCATGTCATAGATTTCTAGAAGATGCCAAACTGTTTCAAGCACTTTTAGTTTGCATCCAGAAAACACTGAGTTTCATTTCTCATTTTTAAATCCATGCACAAGGAAACAGAAAATCCATAATAATTAATAAATATTGAATAGTCTAAGATAATATCTGGTAAATAATTGATTTGGTAAATAATATCTGGTAAATAATTGATGCTTAAAGTGATTATGCATGCACTATTTTTTCTAACTCAATATCTGTACATGAACATTGTTTCCTATAAACAGAATAAGAATTTCCCAAATGTAAATTCTTCCCAATTCTTATATGATTATGAAAATTCATTCATATATTATTCTAAAAATATTTTTTAAAGCAACTAAGTTGCAAGTATGTGCTAGCCATTTGGGTTAATAGAATAATACTATCTTCACCTGCTGGGATTTCAGATGACAGTTAAAAAGGTAGATATTGACATATAGAATAACTTTTTTCATAAAAACATATACCACATGCTATATCAATGTAAAAGACGGGGTTGCTCACAACACCTGCATTATCCAAGAAGTACTTCCAGTAAATACAAGAAATTCAGTTATATGAATGTTCTGGGCAAAAAGAATCATGATTGCAAATAACATGGAGTTGTAAAAGTGAAGGAAGTAGTGTACGGTGAATTATGATGAAACAGAAAGCAACAAATAGCAATTGATTTCTTTTTATGCTTTTCATGAAAGAGCTAATTTTATTAGTTCAATTTATTATGCAAAGCAACATAAGGCTATAAAACAAATACTCATTTATGTCATGTGAATATTATATTCTAAACTCTATTAAATTTTTTATCTATCCCTCTAAGATTTTAACAGCCAATTTGTTTTTCTCCTCCTTCTAAAGAATGAAGCATAAAGAGTCATAGGAAATAAGTAATCACATACAGCCAATACATATCAGAACAGTGATTCAAATCAGAGCTATGCCCCAACAAATAAGCCCTGTACCAACTCCTGGGAGAGGGGAGAAATCTTGCAAAATAAAAATATCCAAGGGAATCTTAGAATTTCAGAATAATTACTATGATGTCATTTATTCCTTCACAAAAGTATTAAGTGAGCACATCAAAAATGCCAAGCTTGGCTTATAGGGATTTCTTTCCAAATTATCATACTCTGAAAAATTAAACATTCAGGAGACAATTACTCTTTTGGAATTAAACTTACATCTCTTGGACAACAAAGAAAACACTTTAGCTAAAGACACTCAGAGTCTTCCAACTCTTCTATTACTAATTTCGTATGTAATATATACTTGCATGATAACTGTAGTGCGCTTTCTGTGAATCCTTTCTTTAGGGTTTCATGGGCAAGACTCTGTTACTTTTTGATTGAACACCGAATTATCCACAACACCAACATCAACCACAGCTATAGATATGTGGTTGATAATTTATCTCACTCTTAGATATTACTTAGTCATTCTCCATCCAATTGATTTAGGTCACAGTAAACCTTTGTATCCTCAAATAATTAAAAGGCATTCATTATGTCCTACATCTCTTTCTGATGTTAGGTCTCTTGTGCTAAATTTCCCAAGCTCAAGTTGACTTTTTTTTTTTTGCCCCATTTATATAATTGGACTTTTATTGCTATATTTTATGGTCACATATGATCACATAAGCATCCTGGAATGGAGAAGTGAGCTTATCAATATGATAACAATTTTTACAATGTACTAGAACTTTATTTTTCTTGGCTATCTCTACTAGTAACCCATAAACATTTTTTAAGCAAAGGCAACATTTTGTTCATTATTGCCTACTAAAGGGTTTATTGTAGTGTAGCAATTCAATAAAATATTTGTTAATCAACAAATGGATGGAAGTCTCAAAATGCCTAGTTTCTATTTACATTATCAATATATTTTGCCTTTAAATTATCGTTGCTCTGCTCTGACATCTTTTTTGAACAAGTTTTTATATAAGGGCTTTCTAGGACTCCTTGCTTTTCATAACTATGGATACAAACCTCTATATCCCATCAACAATGCTGGCCACCTCTTAAACTCCTTATTCACCCAACTGAACCTCTCTGATTTTAGGTCTATGTCCCAGGATCTCCACTGTGGACATACGTGGGGCAAAATGAGTCTGTGACTCATTAAGCTACTAAATAGACTTCTGTGATCAGATTTCCATGGCTATCACCCTTTTGACGCTTTCTTGACTTCAAATGTTTTCATATACACAACAGTGAAATAGCACAGTAACACTCAACCATATTATTAAATTAGGGAAGTTCTGTATCACTCCTTGATAACAGTGGCTTCTATAAGGTGAAGTTATTCAAGTATGAGTGGCAGCTTTTGTACTCCCTCATTCACTGTATTATAGTCTCAGAAATCACAGTCCATTTGTATGACCTTGGGCACATTAGGGAAAACTCTCAATGACTCAGTTTCCTTATATGAAAATTAGGAGAAATAATAGTAATTTTCTCAGAGTAGTTGTGAATATTTATTAAAACAACACTTTAAAAAGTGTTTACAAACATGTCTGATACCTTCCAAGCACTTAATAAAGTGTGACTATTACTATTATCATAATGTCAATTTTAATTTAATAACATACAACCATCCACATACAATTTACTCAAGAATTATTCAGCTTTATGCAGCACAAGAATGTCAATAGAACAACTGCCTTGTATAGTATATTATATGGAATTCCCTTAATCACAACTAAAATATCCCAGTTGTCTCATCTGTAAATTGAGGATTGCAGTACATTTTAGTTAATTTATTGTTATAAATTATTTAAATTTCTCTTCTGGGTATTACTACTCTAAAAATGTTATGTATTTGCTCATTTTGCATCTTTCAAATACCTTCAAATAAGCCTATCTATGTGCACAGACTGTAAGCACCACATTTTCTGTGGCAATGTGACTTGGTTCTCCTAATCAGATACATTCATAAAAGAACTTTTGGCCGGGCGCGGTGGCTCAAGCCTGTAATCCCAGCACTTTGGGAGGCCGAGACGCGCGGATCACGAGGTCAGGAGTTCGAGACCATCCTGGTGAACACGGTGAAACCCCGTCTCTACTAAAAAATACAAAAACTAGCCGGGCGAGGTGGCGGCGCCTGTAGTCCCAGCTACTTGGGAGGCTGAGGCAGGAGAATGGCGTGAACCCGGGAGGCGGAGCTTGCAGTGAGCTGAGATCCGGCCACTGCACTCCAACCTGGGCGACAGAGCCAGACTCCGTCTCAAAAAAAAAAAAAAAAAAAAAAAAAAAAAAAAAAAAAAAAAAAGAACTTTTAACTCAGTTAGTCATCTATATCGCTGATGCAGATCATAGTAAGTGCAGGTGACTCTGAAGCTTGTGGCAATAGTGGTAAATTCCTGAGGAGCCATTCTCATGGAGACTCATGACTTATGCATTAGGCTGTGCTTCTAAGTGCATTAAAGAACTTAAAGAGAGAAAATGTAACTTTAATGTTTCAATTATCTTGTATTTTAATGTTTTAATTATCTCATTATTTTAATATTTCAATTATCTCATAACTGCAGAGATGACATAGCCAGTAATAAATCCTGTTTCCTTAATTATAAAGTTGATTTAATTCACAACGTCTACACCTATGTAAATGTTAGTGTGTTGACTATGAAAGAGTTGAGATTGAGTATTGGAATGAAAGACTAGTGTCAGAAGATTTCGAGTACCTGAATTTGAAAGTACTACCAGCCTCTTTACCAACACAAGAATCCATATTTCTCTGTCTCATGAAGGTGGCCATACCTTGTTTAGAAACCCTGTTATTTGGCCATCTTTCCAGTAATTCATCTGCTTGCAAGACATGCAAATTACAGGGTTTCTAAACCAAATAGGAACAGCTCTGGTCTGCAGCTCCCAGCAAGATCAACGCAGAAGGCAGGTGATTTCTGAATTTCCAACTGAGGCACCCAGTCCATCTCACTGTAACTGATCGGACAGTGGGAGCAGCTCACAGAGGATGCGCCAAAGCAGGGGGGGATGTTGCCTCACCTGGGAAGCGCAAGGGGTTGGGAAATTCTCTCCTCTACTCAAGGGAAGCCATGAGGGACTATGCCATGAGGAATGAGGAATGGTGCACTCCAGCCCAGATACTGCACTTTTCTCATGGTCTTCAAAACCCGCAGATGAGGAGATTCCCACCCGTGCCTACCTCACCAGAGCCCTGGGTTTCAAGCACAAAAGTGGGTGGCTGTTTGGGCAGATGCTGAGCTAGCTGCAGGAATTTTTTTTTTCCCATAACCCAGTGGCACCTGGAACACAGCGAGACAGAACCGGAAAGGGGCCTGAAGCCAGGGACCCAAGTGGTCTGGCTCAGCAGGTCCCACACCTATGGAGTCTAGCAAGCTAAGATACACTGGCTTGAAATTCTCACTGCCAGTACAGCAGTCTGAGGTTGACCTGGGATGCTCGAGCTTGGTGGGGGAGGGGTGTCCGCCGTTGCTGAGGCATGAGTAGGAAGTTTTACCCTCACAGTGTAAACAAAGCCACCAGAAAGTTTGAAATGGGTGGAGCCCACTGTAGCCCAGCAAGGCCGCTGTGCCCAGACTGCCTCTCTAGATTCCTCCTCTCTGGGCAGGGCATTTCTGAAAAAAATGGCAGCAGGCCCAGTTAGGGGCTTATAGATAAACCCCTGATCACCGTGGGGCAGAGCACCTGGGGGAAGAGGTGGCTGTGGGGGCAGCTTCAGCAGACTTAAATATCCCTGCCTGATGGCTCTAAAAAGAGCAGCAGATCTCCCAGCATGATGCTCAAGCTCTGATAAGGGTCAGACTACTTCCTCAAGTGGATCCCTGACCCCCATGTAGCCTGACTGGGAGACACCTCCCAGCAGGGGCCGACAGACACCTCATACAGGAGAGCTCTGGCAGGTGCCCCTCTGGGATAAAGCTTCCAGAGGAAGGAACAGGCAGCAATCTTTGCTGTTCACCAGCCTCCACTAGTGATACCCAAGCAAACAGGGTCTGGAGTGGACTCCCAGCAAACTCCAGCAGACCTGCAGCAGAGGGGCCTGACTGTTAGAAGGAAAACTAACAAACAGAAAGGAACAGCATTAACATCAACAAAAAGGACGTCCACTCAGAGACCCCATCCAAAGGTAACCAACATGAAAGACCAAAAGTAGATAAATCCACAAAGATAGGAAGAAACCAGCACAAAAAGGCTGAAAATTCCAAAAACCAGAATACTTCTACTCCTCCAAAGGATCACAACTCCTCACAAGCAAGGGAAGAAAACTGGATGGAGAATGAGTTTGACGAATTGACAGAAGTAGGCTTCAGAAGGTGGGTAATAACAAGCTCCTCCGAGCTAACGGAGCATGTTCTACCCCAATACAAGGAAGCTCAGAACCTTGAAAAAAGGTAAGATGAATTGCTAACTAGAATAACCTGTTTAGAGAAGAACATAAATAACCTGATGGAGATGAAAAATACAGCATAGAACTTCGTGAAGCATACACAAGTATCAACAGCCAAATAAATCAAGCAGAAGAAAGGATATCAGAGATTGAAGATCAACTTAACGAAATAAAGTGAGAAGACAAGATTAGAGAAAAAAGAATGAAAAGGAATGAACAAAGCCTCCAAGAAATATGGGACTATGTGAAAAGACCAAATCTACGTTTGATTGGTGTGCCTGAAAGTGTCAGGGAGAAAGGAACCAAGTTGGAAAACACATTTCAGGGCATTATCTAGGAAAACTCACTCAATCTAGCAAGACAGGCCAACATCCAAATTTGGGAAATACAGAGACCACTACAAAGACATTCCTCAAGAAGAGCAACCCCAAGACACATAATCACCAGATTCATCAAGGATGAAATGAAGGAAAAAATGTTAACAGCAGCCAGACAGAAAGTTTGGGTTACCCACAAAGGGAAGCCCATTAGACTATCAGTGGATCTCTCTGCAGAAGCCCTACAAGCCAGAAGAGAGTGGGGGCCAATATTCAACATTCTTAAACAAAAGAATTTTCAACCCAGAATTTCATATCCAGCTAAACTAAGTTTCATAAGCAAAGGAGAAATAAAATCCTTTACATACAAGCAAACACTGAGAGTTTTGTCACCACCAGACCTGCCTTACAAGAGCTCCTGAAGGAAGCACTAAACTTGGAAAGGAACAACCGGTATCAGCCACTGCAAAAACATACCAAATTATAAAGACCATTGATACTACGAAGAAACTGCATCAACTAATGGGCAAACTAACCAGCTAGTATCATAATGATGGGATCAAATTTACACATAACAATATTAACCTTAAATATAAATGGGCTAAATGCCCCAATTAAAAGACACAGACTGGCAAATTGGATAGAGTCAAGACCCATCGGTGTGCTGTATTCAGGAGACCCATCTCACATGCAAAGACACTCATAGGGTCAAAATAAAGGGATGGAGGAATATTTACAAAGAAAATGGAAAGCAAAAAAAAGCAGGGGTTGCAATCCTAGTCTCTGATAAAAAAAGGCTTTAAACCAACAAAGATAAAAAAAGACATAGAAGGGCATTACATAATGGTAAAGGGATCAATGCAACATGAAGAGCTAACTATCCTAAATGTATATGCACCCAATACAGGAGCACCCAGATTCATAAAGCAAGTTCTTAGAGATCTACAGAAAGACTTAGACTCCCAAACAATAATAATAGGAGACTTTAACACCCCACTGTCAATATTAGACAGATCAATGAGACACAATTAACAAGGATATTCAGGACTTGAACTCAACTCTGGACCAAGCAGACCTAATAGACATCTACAGAACTCTCCACTCCAAATCAACAGAATATACATTCTTCTCAGTACCACATTGCACTTATTCTAAAATTGACCACATAATTGGAAATAAAACACTCCTTAGCAAATGCAAAAGAATGGAAATTATAACAAACAGTCCACCAGATCACTGTGCAATCAAATTAGAACTCAGGATTAAGAAACTCACTCCAAACCGCACAACTACATGGAAACTGTACAACCTGATCCTAAATGACTACTGGATAAATAATGAAATTAAGGCAGTAATAAAGATGTTCTTTGAAACCAGTGAGAACAAAGACAAAACATAACAGAATCCATGGGACACATTTAAAGCAGTGTTCAGAGGGAAATTTATAGCAGTGAATGCCCACATGAAATATCAGGGAAGATCTAAAATCAACACCTTAACATCAACATTAAGAGACTAGAAAAGCAAGAGCAAACAAATTCAAAAGCTAGCAGAAGACAAGACATAACTAAGATCAGAGTAGAACAGAAGGAGAGAGAAAGACATGAAAAAAACCTTCAAAAACATCAATGAATCCAGGAGGTGTTTTTTTGAAAAGATCGACAAAATTGATAGACTACTAGCCAGGCTAATAAAGAAGAAAAGAGAAGAATCAAACAGATGCAATAAAAAATGATAAAGGGGATATATCACCACTCTTCCCAAAGAAATACAAACTACCATCAGAGAAAACTATAAACAGCCCTGCACAAATAAACTTGAAAATCTAGAAGAAATGGATCAATTCCTGGACACATACACCCTCCCAAGACTAAACCAGGAAGAAGTTGAATCCCTGAATAGACCAATAACAGGCTCTGAAATTGAGGCAATAATTAACAGAATAACAACCAAAAAAAGTCCAGGACCATACAGATTGACAGCCGAATTCTACCAGAGGTACAAAGAGGAACTGGTACCATTCCTTCTGAAATTATTCCAAGCGATAGAAATAGAAGGAATCCTCCCTAACTCATTTTATGAGGCCAGCATCATCCTGATACCAAAACCTGGCAGACACATAACAAAAACAGAAAATTTCAGGTCAGTATCGCTGATGAACATCAATGCAAAAATCCTCAACAAAATACTGGCAAACTGAATCCAGCAGCATATCAAAAAGCTTATCAACCATGATCAAATCAGCTTTATCCCTGGGATGCAAGGCTGGTTGAACATATGCAATTCAATAAACATAATTCATCACGTACACAGAATCAATGACAAAAACCACATGATTATCTCAATAGATGCAGAAAGGCCCTCGACAAAATTCTACAGCCCTTCATGCTAAAAACTCTCAATAAACTAGGTATTGATGGGATGTATCTCAAAATAATAAGAGCTATTTATGACAAACCCACTGCCAATATCACACTGAATGGGCAAAAACTGGAAGCATCCTCTTTGAAAACTGGCACAAGTTTCTCTCTCACCACTGCTATTCAACATGGCATTGAAAGTTCTGGACAGGGTAATCAGGCAAGAGAAAAAAATAAAGTGTATTCAGATAGGAAAAGAGGAAGTCAAATTGTCTCTATTTGCAGATGACATGATTGTATATTTAGAAAACCCCATCGTCTCAGCCCAAAATCTCCTTAAACTGATAAGCAACTTCAGCAAAGTCTGAGGATACAAAATCAATGTGTAAAAATCACAAGCATTTCTATAGACCAATAACAGACAAAAAGAGAGCCAAATTGGGAGTGAATTCCCATTCACAATTATTAAAAAGAATAAAATGCCCAGGAATACAACTTACAAGGGATGTGAAGGACTTCTTCAAGGAGAACTACAAACCATTTCTCAAGGAAATAAGAGAGGACACAAACCAATTGGAAAACATTCCATGCCCATGGATAAGAAGAATCAACATCGTGAAAATGGCCATACTGCCCAAAGTACTTTATAGATTCAATGCTATCCCCCTCAAGCTACCACTGAATTTCTTCACAGAATTGGAAAAATCTACTTTAAATTTCGTATGGAACCAAAAAAGAGCCCACATAGCCAAGATAATCCTAAGCAAAAAGAGCAAAGCTGGAGGCATCACGATACCTGACTTCAAACTATACTACAAGGCTACAGTAACCAAAACAGCATTGTACTGGTACCAAAACAGATATATAAACCAATGGAACAGAATAGGGGCCTCAGAAATAGTGCCACACATCTACAGTCGTCTGATTTTTGACAAACCTGCAAAAACAAGCAAGGGGAAAAGGATTCGCAATTTAATAGTGTTGGGACAGCTGGCTAGCAATATGCAGAACACTGACACTGGATCCCTTCCTCACACATTATACAAAAATTAACTAAAGATGAATTAAAGACTTAAACCTAAGACATAAAACCATAAAAACCCTAGAAGAAAACCTAGGCAATACCATTCCGGACATAGGCATAGGCAAAGACTTCATGACTTAAAACACCAAAAGCAATGATAACAAAAGCCAAAATAGACAAATGGTATCTAATGAAACCAAAGAGCTTCTGCACAGAATAAAAAAAAAAAAAAACTATCATCACAGTGAACAGGCAACCTACAGAATGGGAGAAAATTTTTGCAATCTATCCATGTGACAAAGGGCTAATATCCAGAATCTACAAAGAACTTAAATAAATTTACCAGAAATAAACAAACAACTCCATCAAAACATGGATGAAGGATATGAACAGACACTTCTAAAAAGAAGACGTTTATGCAGCCAACAAACATGCATAAAAAGCTCATTATCATTGGTCATTAGAGAAATACAAATCAAAACTACAATGAGATATCATCTCACACCAGTTAGAATGGCAATCATTAAAAAGTCAGGAAACAACAGATGCTGCAGAGGATGTGGAGAAATAGGAATGCTCTTACACTTTTGGTGAGAGTGTAAACTAGTTCAACCATTGTGGAAGACAGTGTGATGATTCCTCAAGGCTCTAGAACCAGAAATACCATTTGACCCAGCAATCCCATTACTGGGTATATACGCAAAGGATTATAAATCATTTTACTATAAAGACACATACACACGTATGTTTATTGCAGCCCTATTTACAATAGCAAAGACTTGGAACCAACCCAAATACCCACCAATGATAGACTGGATAAAGAAAATATGGCACATATACACCATGGAATACTATGCAGCCATTAAAAAGGATGAGTTCATATTCTTTGCAGGGACATGGATGAAGCTGGAAACCATCATTCTCAGCAAACTAACACAGAAAGAGAATATCAAACACCACATGTTCTCACGCATAAGTGGGAGTTGAACAATGAGAGCACATGGACACAAGGAGAGGAACATCACACACCAGGACCTGTCAGGGGGTATGGGGGGCTAGGGGAGGGATAGCATTAGTAGAAATACCTAATGTAGATGACACGTTGATGGGTGCAGCAAACCACCATGTCACGTGTACACTGATGTAAAAAACCTGCATATTCTGCATATGTACCCCAAACTTAAAGTATAATTAAAAAGACAGAAAAAGTGGGCAAAAGACAAAACATTTTATTTTTTTAACTGGCAAAATTGTACATATTTATAGGTTACATAGTGATGGTTTGATACATATAATGTGTAGTGATGAGATCAGAGTAGTTAGAAAATTTGTCATTTCAGGCATTTATAGTTTCTTTATGTTGGGAACACTTGTTTCTTTATTTTTTAGAGACTGGGTCTCATTTTGTTACACAGGCTGGAGTGCAGTGGCGTGATCACAGCTCAATGTAAACTTGAACTGCTGGGCTCAGGCAGTCCTTCTGCCTCAGCTGCCTGAGTAGCTGGAACTACAGGTGTGCACCACCACATCCGGCTAATTTTTTTAAAAAATGTTTTCAGAGCCATTGCTGGGGGCGGAGCAAGATGGCCGAATAGGAACAGCTCCAGTCTCCAACTCCCAGCGCGAGCAACACAGAAGACCGGTGATTTCTGCATTTTCAACTGAGGTACTGGGGTCATCTCACTAGGGAGTGCCGGACAATCGGTGCTGGTCAGCTGCTGCAGCCTGAACAGCGAGAGCTGAAGCAGGGCGAGGCATCGCCTCACCTGGAATCGCAAGGGGGAAGGGAATCCGTTTTCCTAGCCAGGGGAACTGAGACACACAACACCTGGAAAATCGGGTAACCCCCACCCCAATACTGCGCTTTAAGCAGACAGGCACACCAGTAGAATATATCCCACACCTGGCCGGGAGGGTCCCACGCCCATGGAGCCTCCCTCACTGCTAACACAGCAGTCTGCAGCGATCTATCCACAAGGCAGCAGCGAGGCTGGGGGGGGGGCGCCCGCCATTGCTGAGGCTTAAGTAGGTAAACAAAGCCGCTGGGAAGCTCAAACTGGGTGGAGCTCACAGCAGCTCAAGGAAGCCTGCCTGTCTCTGTAGTCTCAACCTCTGGGGACAGTGCACAGCTGAAGACCAACAGGGGAAGCAGCGGGGGCCAGTGCTGACGCGAACGAATCTGTCTGACAGCTTTGGGGAGAGCCGAGGATCTCCCAACGTGGAGGTTGAGATCTGAGAATGGACAGACTGCCTGCTCAGGTGGGTCCCTGACCCCTGAGTAGCCTAGCTGGGAGAAATCCCCCACTAGGGGCAGTCTGACACCCCACACCTCACAGGGTGGAGTACACCCCTGAGAGGAAACTTCCAAAGGAAGAATCAGACAGGTACACTCGCTGTTCAGCAATATTCTATCTTCGGCAACCTCTGCTGCTGATACCCAGGCAAACAGCGTCTGGAGTGGACCTCAAGCAATCTCCAACAGACCAACAGACAGTCCTTCTGACTGTCAGAAGGAAAACTATCAAACAGGAAGGACACCTATACCAAAACCCCATCAGTACGTCACCATCATCAAAGACCAGAGACAGATAAAACCACAAAGATGGGGAAGAAGCAGGGCAGAAAAGCTGGAAATTCAAAAAATAAGAGCGCATCTCCCCCTGCAAAGGAGCACAGCCCATCGCCAGCAACGGATCAAAGCTGGTCAGAGAATGACTTTGACGAGATGAGAGAAGAAGGCTTCAGTCCATCAAACTTCTCAGAGCTAAAGGAGGAATTACGTACCCAGCGCAAAGAAACTAAAAATCTTGAAAAAAGAGTGGAAGAATTGACAGCTAGACTAATTAATGCAGAGAAGATCATAAACGAAATGACAGAGATGAAAACCATGACACGAGAAATACGTGACAAATCCACAAGCTTCAGTAACCGACTTGATCAACTGGAAGAAAGAGTATCAGCCATTGAGGATCAAATGAATGAAATGAAGCGAGAAGAGAAAGCAAAAGAAAAAAGAAGAAAAAGAAATGAACAAAGCCTGCAAGAAGTATGGGATTATGTAAAAAGACCAAATCTACGTCTGACTGGGGTGCCTGAAAGTGAGGGGGAAAATGGAACCAAGTTGGAAAACACTCTTCAGCATATCATCCAGGAGAACTTCCCCAACCTAGTAGGGCAGGCCAACATTCAAATTCAGGAAATACAGAGAACACCACAAAGATACTCCTCGAGAAGAGCAACTCCAAGACACATAATTGCCAGATTCACCAAAGTTGAAATGAAGGAAAAAATCTTAAGGGCAACCAGAGAGAAAGGTCGGGTTACCCACAAAGGGAAGCCCATCAGACTAACAGCAGATCTCTCGGCAGAAACTGTACAAGCCAGAAGAGAGTGGGGGCCAATATTCAACGTTCTTAAAGAAAAGAATTTTCAACCCAGAATTTCATATCCAGCCAAACGAAGTTTCATAAGTGAAGGAGAAATAAGATCCTTTACAGATAAGCAAATGCTTAGAGATTTTGTCACCACCAGGCCTGCCTTACAAGAGACCATGAAGGAAGCCCTAAACATGGAAAGGAACAACTGGTACCAGCCATTGCAAAAACATGCCAAAATGTAAAGACCATCGAGGCTAGGAAGAAACTGCATCAACTAACCAGCAAAATAACCAGTTAATATCATAATGGCAGGATCAAGGTCACACATAACAATATTAACCTTAAATGTAAATGGACTAAATGCTCCAATTAAAAGACACAGACTGGCAAACTGGATAAAGAGTCAAGACCCATCAGTCTGCTGTATTCAGGAGACCCATCTCACATGCAGAGACATACATAGGCTCAAAATAAAGGGATGGAGGAAGATCTACCAAGCAAATGGAGAACAAAAAAAAGCAGGGGTTGCAATCCTAGTCTCTGATAAAATAGACTTTAAACCATCAAAGATCAAAAGAGAGAAAGAAGGCCATTACATAATGCTAAAGGGATCAATTCAACAGGAAGAGCTAACTCTCCTAAATATATATGCACCCAATACAGGAGCACCCAGATTCATAAAGCAAGTCCTTAGAGACTTACAAAGAGACTTGGACTCCCATACAATAATAATGGGAGACTTCAACACTCCGCTGTCAACATTAGACAGATCAACGAGACAGAAAGTTAACAAGGATATCCAGGAATTGAACTCATCTCTGCACCAAGCGGACCTAATAGACATCTATAGAACTCTCCACCCCAAATCAACAGAATATACATTCTTCTCAGCACCACATCGCACTTATTCCAAAATTGACCACATAATTGGAAGTAAAGCACTCCTCAGCAAATGTACAAGAACAGAAATTATAACAAACTGTCTCTCAGACCACAGTGCAATCAAACTAGAACTCAGGACTAAGAAACTCAATCAAAACCGCTCAACTACATGGAAACTGACCAACCTGCTCCTGAATGACTACTGGGTACATAACGAAATGAAGCAGAAATAAAGATGTTCTTTGAAACCAATGAGAACAAAGATACAACATACCAGAATCTCTGGGACACATTTAAAGCAGTGTGTAGAGGGAAATTTATAGCACTAAATGCCCACAAGAGAAAGCTGGAAAGATCTAAAATGGACACTCTAACATCACAATTAAAAGAACTAGAGAGGCAAGAGCAAACACATTCAAAAGCTAGCAGAAGTCAAGAAATAACTAAGATCAGAGCAGAACTGAAGGAGATAGAGACACACAAAACCCTCCAAAAAATCAATGAATCCAGGAGTTGGTTTTTTGAAAAGATCAACAAAATTGACAGACCACTAGCAAGACTAATAAAGAAGAAAAGAGAGAGGAATCAAATAGATGCAATAAAAAATGATAAAGGGGATATCACCACCGACCCCACAGAAATACAAACTACCATCAGAGAATACTATAAACACCTCTACACAAATCAACTAGAAAATCTAGAAGAAATGCATAATTTCCTGGACACTTACACTCTCCCAAGACTAAACAAGGAAGAAGTTGAATCCCTGAATAGACCAATAGCAGGCTCTGAAATTGAGGCAATAATTAATAGCCTGCCAACCAAAAAAAGTCCAGGACCAGATGGATTCACAGCTGAATTCTACCAGAGGTACAAGGAGGAGCTGGTACCATTCCTTCTGAAACTAGTCCAATCAATAGAAAAAGAGGGAATCCTCCCTAACTCATTTTATGAGGCCAACATCATCCTGATACCAAAGCCTGGCAGAGACACAACAAAAAAAGAGAATTTTAGACCAATATCCCTGATGAACATCGATGCAAAAATCCTCAATAAAATACTAGCAAACCGGATTCAGCAGCACATCAAAAAGCTTATCCACCATGATCAAGTGGGCTTCATCCCTGGGATGCAAGGCTGGTTCAACATTCGCAAATCAATAAACGTAATCCAGCATATAAACAGAACCAAAGACAAGAACCACATGATTATCTCAATAGATGCAGAAAAGCCTTTTGACAAAATTCAACAGCCCTTCATGCTAAAAACGCTCAATAAATTCGGTATTGATGGAACGTACCTCAAAATAATAAGAGCTATTTATGACAAACCCACAGCCAATATCATCCTGAATGGGCAAAAACTGGAAAAATTCCCTTTGAAAACTGGTACAAGACAGGGATGCCCTCTCTCACCACTCCTAGTGTCGGAAGTTCTGGCTAGGGCAATCAGGCAAGAGAAAGAAATCAAGGGTATCCAGTTAGGAAAAGAAGAAGTCAAATTGTCCCCGTTTGCCGATGACATGATTGTATATTTAAAAAACCCCATTGTCTCAGCCCAAAATCTCCTCAAGCTGATAAGCAACTTCAGCAAAGTCTCAGGATACAAAATCAGTGTGCAAAAATCACAAGCATTCTTATACACCAGTAACAGACAAGCAGAGAGCCAAATCAGGAATGAACTTCCATTCACAATTGCTTCAAAGAGAATAAAATACCTAGGAATCCAACTTACAAGGGATGTAAAGGACCTCTTCAAGGAGAACTACAAACCACTGCTCAGTGAAATCAAAGAGGACACAAACAAATGGAAGAACATACCATGCTCATGGATAGGAAGAATCAATATCGTGAAAATGGCCATACTGTCCAAGGTTATTTATAGATTCAATGCTATCCCCATCAAGCTACCAATGACTTTCTTCACAGAATTGGAAAAAACTGCTTTGAAGTCCATATGGAACCAAAAAAGAGCCCGCATTGCCAAGACAATCCTAAGTCAAAAGGACAAAGCTGGAGGCGTCACGCTACCTGACTTCAAACTATACTACAAGCCTACAGTAACCAAAACAGCATGGTACTGGTACCAAAACAGAGATATAGACCAATGGAACAGAACAGAGCCCTCAGAAATAATACCACACATCTACAGCCATCTGATCTTTGACAAACCTGAGAGAAACATGAAATGGGGAAAGGATTCCCTATTTAATAAATGGTGCTGGGAAAATTGGCTAGCCAGAAGTAGAAAGCTGAAACTGGATCCTTTCCTTACTCCTTATATGAAAATTAATTCAAGATGGATTAAAGACTTAAATGTTAGACCTAATACCATAAAAACCCTAGAAGAAAATCTAGGTAGTACCATTCAGGACATAGGCATGGGCAAGGACTTCATGTCTAAAACACCAAAAGCAACAGCAGCAAAAGCCAAAATTGACAAATGGGATCTAATTAAACTAAAGAGCTTCTGCACAGCAAAAGAAACTACCATCAGAGTGAACAGGCAACCTACAGAATGGGAGAAAATTTTTGCAATCTACTCATCTGACAAAGGGCTAATATCCAGAATCTACAAAGAACTCAAACAAATAGACAAGAAAAAAACAAACAACCCCATCAAAAAGTGGCAAAGGATATGAACAGACATTTCTCAAAAGAAGACATTCATACAGCCAACAGACACATGAAAAAATGCTCATCATCACTCGCCATCAGAGAAATGCAACTCAAAACCACAATGAGATACCATCTCACACCAGTTAGAATGGCAATCATTAAGAAGTCAGGAAACAACAGGTGTTGGAGAGGATGTGGAGAAATAGGAACACTTTTACACTGTTGGTGGGATTGTAAACTAGTTCAACCATTATGGAAAACAGTATGGCAATTCCTCAAGGATCTAGAACTAGATGTACCATATGACCCAGCCATCCCACTACTGGGTATATACCCAAAGGATTATAAATTATTCTACTACAAAGACACATGCACACGTATGTTTATTGCGGCACTATTCACAATAGCAAAGACTTGCAGTCAACCCAAATGTTCATCTGTGACAGACTGGATTAAGAAAATGTGGCACATATACGCCATGGAATACTATGCAGCCATAAAAAAGGATGAGTTTGCGTCCTTTGTAGGGACATGGATGCAGCTGGAAACCATCATTCTTAGCAAACTATCACAAGAAGAGAAAACCAAACACCGCATGTTCTCACTCATAGGTGGGAACTGAACAATGAGATCACTTGGACTCGGGAAGGGGAACATCACACACTGGGGCCTATCATGGGGAGGGGGGAGGGGGGAGGGATTGCGTTGGAAGTTATACATGATATAAATGATGAATTGATGGGTGCTGACGAGTTGATGGGTGCAGCACACCAACATGGCACAAGTATACATATGTAACAAACCTGCACATTATGCACATGTACCCTAGAACTTAAAGTATAATAAAAAAAAAAAGAAAAAAAAAACTACCAAGTGTACATAAAACATTCAACATATTCTATAGACAATTTTAATTGTATAACTAAGTTTAACAATGTTGATGGAGCAATGGTAATCTGTAAAATTAAATGAATTTCTAATAACATTATATCAAAAATATGCTATGTATAAATAATATGTAAATATTATCTACCTATATATTACATAAAATTGAAAGTAACATAGAACTACACAAATACTTGACAATGAATCTAATGAAGGAAGCATAACATACACAAAAGAAACAATAAAATCTTATTTATAAAAATTTACATGGAGGCTATGACTTCCATATCTCTTTGTTATTTAACCTAAAGCAATACTTCTGGCCAGCCCTGCAAACCTAATTTTGTGTACTTCTAAAGCATTCACAGTCAGTTTGAGATGTTGCTTTTAAGTACACTCATTTAAAAATCCCAGAGACAAACATTACAAAGCTGGAATGCATTGAAACAGTGGTTCTTAATGGTGTGAACTGTTTTTGAAGGTCATCCATGTAAGGATGGTCTTACAGGACATTGTCTGTAGACAGAATAAATAATATATCTGACCTATGTAATTTCTTCTGTTTTTCAAATGTAAATAAATTATCCTGTGATTAACACAATATGAACTGATTTTACAATGTCTCTGTATACATAGTAACTTTTATCCATACTGATTTTCATATATAGTAGAGTCTTTGCAAAATTATATTATGGGGGATTAGATTAAGCAAAATATTTTGATTATTAAAAAGCAGATATACTCATATCCTTAGAAAGTGTATTAGGAAATAGAATCAGACTTGTGCATTATTTTTCTCATTAGCATGGACACCAGGCTTCTATCTGATGCTATTGTTCTGCCTTACTGTCTCAAAGGAAGGTGTCTCTGTTGTTGTCTATTTTAGTTGCTTTACCAAAGTTAATTACATAGTAGCTTCATTAGTGATGTTTGAATCTGGCCACTAAGGATCCTTTATTTATTCATATGATCCCAGTGCACTTCCAAGAGATGGAGCAGAAAAAATAAATATTTTAGGAATAGAAAAGCTAACTCTCTGCTCTTCTTAAATCAGAAGAAACTCTGTTGCTTTCCTCCCTTACATCATATTTTCTTACCATTATGACAGAGTCCAAGGAAAATATTTTCAAAGTGTAAAATAAGAAAGTTTCTAAAAAGAGTGTTTATTGTAATGTGAACATGCAAAACTAGGAGACCTCAAGATCCTTCAGGAGATACCTGAAGGTTGATGATCAAGTTAAACCAGTACAAAGTTACATCTTCCTTAACACAACACAGTTCAACCCACTAGGGAGCTGCCACCTGAAACCGTGAAAAATGATCAAAAGAGTAAGTATTTTAATGTAGGTATGACAATTCCTTTCTCATATGAGAGATAAGAGAAAGAAATTTTTGCTGGAGTACTCTTCTGTAATTTTGTTAAGCTTGTTTCAAAATTTTAATATGGAAAACTGGAGTGAACATGTTTTTAAATTATTAACAGATCTTTGACAAGACTAAACATCATAGCTAGGGCATATTTATGCATTCCTACATAGTCACACATGCAGTAGTTTGTGGTCACCCATAAAATATAAAGGACACACAGAAATATGCCTTCCAAATCCTTGGAATATATACAAAAAAAGTATATTACATTGCTTATAATGTTAGCTTTTTTCTAAATTATAAATATTCTCTTATGGTTAAATGTCTAGCCAGAAATAATTCAATTCCTCATATTTACTAGTTCAACAAAAATGCTCCCTTAATGTCTAAGTGACACTAAGACTGAGAGGCCTTTGTGTTGCTCCTCATGATGCACTGCACAAGATGATCAAGGCGTAGAAGACTATTTCACCAAGATAGCTTTTGCCTAGTGTGTATTCAAAGGGAGAGGCATGAAAACAAACATGACAAAAAGGATATCAATTCTCAGTTACTTCATAGTTTATGCTGCTTATTGCAATTTTCATGACCCTGAAGTAGTTGGGAGAAAATTAAGCCAAAATCAAAGAAAAAGGCATAGTAAATTATTATTACACTGCTTGTATAAAAGCAAAACTTCCAATAAATTGACTTTATCTAACAAAGTTAGATAAATGAAAATTGTTGGCCGGGCTCGGTGGCTCAAGCCTGTAATCCCAGCACTTTGGGAGGCCGAGACGGGTGGATCACGAGGTCAGGAGATCGAGACCATCCTGGCTAACACGGTGAAACCCCGTCTCTACGAAAAATACAAAAAACTAGCCGGGCGAGGTGGCGGGCGCCTGTAGTCCCAGCTACTCAGGAGGCTGAGGCAGGAGAATGGTGTAAACCTGGGAGGCGGAGCTTGCAGTGAGCTGAGATCCAGCCACTGCACTCCAGCCTGGGAGACAGAGCCAGACTCCGTCTCAAAAAAAAAAAAAAAAAAAAAAAGAAAATTGTTTTTCATTTATCTAACTTTTATCTAACTAAAAAAAAATAAAAATTGTTTTCCTGGAATAAGATGATGAATAGTGTGAGAGGCTTGCAAAGAGACCAGTTTTGAGGGCAGTAAGGTAATCACGGCATAAGAAACCTCAGAATATTTGAAAACAAGGAACTCTGTTTTTCTTTCCTGGAATAAGATGATGAATAGTGTGAGAGGCTTGCAAAGAGACCAGTTTTGAGGGCAGTAAGGTAATCACGGCAACAGTTTTAGTTTTATGGATTTCTTGAAACACCTTGAGAGTTTTACTAAGAAGTAAGCATATGTGATAGGCTGACTGTGTCTTACTGGCCCGTATGCTCTGTTAGCATCTTCATTCTCATTATGCCAGATTCGTACCATCTCTCTTAACAGATTTGTATTAGGTTTTCTGCATAAGTGTGTATTTTCCTGTAGCGGTAATTTTAAAGCAAGATGGGCCTTGCTATATGTACCTTATGGGATTTTATAAAGCACATGTCCATAAGAGTAAGGAATGCATTTCCCAGACCCAGAAGACTCATGATATTTGCAGTGATTTTTTATATGCAAAGCAGGTGAAAAAGCATTCATATAACAAACTAATTGGTATCTTCTGAGGAGATGCAATTTCATTCAGTGATGGAGAAATAGCAAGAACCATAGAGACTGTGTTGTCAGATAAGACTTACGTTTGTAGCTACCATTATAAATAATTAATGCAGGCTAAGAACTGGGAGCAGTTATTACTCCATGAACACAAATAAAGTCATTTCCTCTTGCTGAAGAATGCCATAATGGTCAGGGATGACATTAACAAAATAAGACCCATAATGCAAATTAAAGAAGCCAGTTAGGATTTTAGTCATCCTTCATTTGTGTCTGAAATTATAAATATATAAATTAGGTGATCGCTGATGACATAAGGGACAACACTGATAGGTGATTTAGACGATGATGTCAAGGGTGGTCAGCAAACTTCCTTAATTGCCTAAGTGGTTCTCAGACATTTATGTGCATATGAAACTCTTGGTAATTATACCACAACTATTCTAATTTCTAATTTCTCCACTACAGCCTAACCTCATTTGCCTATTTCCTGGCTAAAACATATTAGCTCTGTGTCCCAGAAGTCTATACTTGTGACAAATATCTTTGATATTTATAATTCAGAGAAATACACACTAAATAACCTAGTCAAATGCAAGTATTTCTGGAAGAATAAAGTAAAGCATTGGATAAATACCACAGTGGTAATTTTCCTTTTTTTTTTTTTTTTTTTTTTTTCATGAGATGGAGTTTTGCTCTTGGTGCCCGGGCTGGTTCAAGTGATTCTCCTGCCTCAGCCTCCCGAGTAGCTGAGATTACAGTCATGCACCACCACACCCAGCTAACTTTATATTTTTAGTAGAGATGGGGCTTCTTCATATTGGTCAGGCTGGTCTCGAATGCCCGCCTCGGCCTCCCAAAGTGGTGGGATTACAGGCATGAGCCACGGCACCTGGCCAGTGGTAACTTCAATATAAATTAAATGACTTTCAAAATATAGAGCCTTGCCTTGTGCCTGGCTTGCATCATATTTTCCAACAGCTAGGTAGAAGCATATCCTAACACAGAATTAAGTGGATGTGCTCTAACAGGAGGGCAAAGAGAGAGACGGATCCAGAGCTGCTTAATTCCTTGAGAAGAGTGGAGAACTCCATGCAGTAAATGCACACAGTCAGTGTACCTCAGGGAATCAGCGGAAAAGAGGTTGGGAATTTAGAAAGTTGAGTATGGAGAACAAAAGCTGTGGAGGCAAAATACACTTGTCACAACTTGTCTTCTGAAAAAGAGGAAGATATATTCACTCTTAGGCAATACAATATGAAGACTGAAAAAAAGAATTAAAAGTGCCATTGTATTTATGAAGAGAAAAAGAGATGAGAGGCTGGTTAAACTCAAAGTTTAGGTAAAGGATTCTGTGAGAAGGTGAAAAGTAGAAAAAGGCAAACCACAGGTCCAATGATTAAACAGGTAAATGTTGTCTTTAAGACCGTCAGAATAAGTATTCTATCTCCTCTCCGAACCATATTGTTGAACTTACACGTGTAGATGCGACTCACCAATAGCCTAGCCTATTCACAAGGAACAAAGAACTGTGAGTCTAGGGCTGAATGCTATTTTGCAGAATGTGCTGCAGCCTGTTAATACTTACAGAAGTTATGATTCATTTAGATAGTCTCATGGTCCTCACTATATACGTTTTAACAGTTTTATTGAGGTATTATCTATATTAAAAACTGCACATGAAAAAAAAAAGAAGAAGAAAAAGAAAACACAAGAAATATACTGCTATTGTAGGGTTGTTTTCCTTAAGTCAAAAGTGTTGGGTCATAAGAAATTTAGAATGCTGTGGTATTTTAGGTGGACTGATGTACTAGAAAAAGGGGAGGAGTTCTGACCAGACAAAGAAAAGCTGAATAACACAGTGTTTTAAACTCCATGATTATTCCAAGCTGTAGAAATGTAATGACATTATTTTTCTATTAAAAGAAGTAGGTTTGTTCATATCTCTTTATGCTAAGTATTGTTGTTTCTCTAAAAAACACTCCTCATGGAGGTTGGTTCCATTACAGTGCAGAAAATTGGGCAACTAAATGAACCTTCTAATATGTGTAGAAAGAGATAGGTGGAACTAGAATTATGCAAATAAAAAGGCTATTTCACCAATACATTCAGGTTATATGAATTAGCAAATGCACTAAGAGTGTTGGTATGAAAGAAACAGACTTTAGGATATAAATAAGAAAGTAAAGTATTTGAACAAAGAAGAAAATTCTACCTTGATAATAATTATAAGTATAGCAGCAATTCTAATCTTCTTGACACTGCAGTATGAGCCTTTTAGCTTAATATTGTCTAAACTTTAAAATACTTTTAAAAATTGGTTTCTCAAAGAAACTTTTAAAACTCTGCTGTTTAAGAGATAAAAATATAGATAACGTTGTATAAAAGGTACATTAACTCATTGAAAAATTGTTGAACACATGCTATGTGTCAAGCAGAGTCTCCACAGCAGTAAAAGATATAACAGAGAAAGAACAAAGCTCCTATTCATAGTGTTTACTTTTGAGTGACCCTAAAGATCCACTGATCCTAAGAGTATTAGGATATCTTTGAGCTTCTTGGATACATCCATGCATATAATCTATATGAATTCCACCTGATTTTTCTGTGAGATAATCCAAAGTCTCTCTTAGAAAAGAAATGAATCCTTAGACACATAGTAGGTGGTTTCAGCCTTGAAAAAGAAAGGAAAACAGAGAGTAAAACAACTGTAGTCTCTAGAAAATGATATACGAGAATCAAATTCTGGAAAAAAGGAAAAAAAATCCTAAGTTCCTAAGAAGGAAGAGGTCAGGAGAGAGATTACTAGAAACAACCAAGCAAATAACAATAGTATATAAGGAATTATAATATCAACGTAAAGTAAGAAGTAGTTCAGAGAGCAAAGAAAAACTCTAGAAAAGGTACTAGCGAAATAGCATTTGCAGAACTTTGAATTGAAAATAGTCTGGCCTTTTGTTTAAGAATGTACTGAAAACGACAGTGCAGTTTGAAACAGGTGTGAAAATAAGAACTTTGACCCAGCTGACAGGAATAAGCATTAAAAATATGGCTTACTGTCACTATGTAGAAAAATCTGTTTTATTTCTTCACTAAATTTACTAAAAACCCTACATAGGCCAGATATAAGAGAAAATCAGAGTATATAAAATATTGTCTCTAAAGAAGTTTACAGAAACATACAGGAGAAATACAAGTATGATGAAGAGTATAATACAACGTGATATAATCCAAGACCAAGTACATAAGTACTTGGAAAAAACACAGAAGCATAATTCCACATTTGCTGTGTGGGTAAATGAACATTTCCTTGAAGAATCAATCCCTGAGTAGAATCCTAAAGACTGATATGCACTAGTCAGTCAAAAGATAAGCCTGTGCAGACAAGAGCATGTAGAAAATTGAAGAGTTGCAAGTAGTCAATGCTAAGGCAACTTGAGCCATGAAGAAGAAAGGTAAGAAGATGGTAAGTGATGAGATCTGAAAATTAAGGAAGGTCCTGCCCATGAAGAGCCTGGCAGTCCACATGAAAGTAATTAACCAGTAACAAGCAATAGGTAACACCAGTAGAACAGAAGACTCAAAGAAGGAGCATGACATGACTTAGAGCATGTGGTAAGTGAAGTGTCTGTGGAACACCCAACTTGTGATGTATACTTGGCAACGCTTTTTACCTGGTCTTTGGCTACATCACATACATGATCATCAAATTAACTAGACTGGGCAAAATCATCCTTGAAGAGTAGAGGGTAAGAAGAATAACAAACAGAAAACAAGAAGCAGAAGGTCTGAAGATTATTGAGAATACCAGTATTTCACAGATGAAGGGAGAAAGAGGAGACTAAAAAGAGAAACCCTAAAAAGACAGATATGGAAAGAACATCAGAATTAGACATGAAGCCTATTTAAAGAATTATTGAACTTTAAAACAAAAATACTATAGCAATTCCAGGCAAGATTAAAAACCTAAATGTGCCCTTAACTTCAACAGTAATGAAGACTTTGCAGATTCTTCAGAGGGTGGAGTTGAAAGTGAGGACACAGAGGGTTAAAGTATAAAGTGAGTAGGGGTGAGAGGAGGAGACATTAATGTCTTTTTAATTTTTTTTAATTTTATGGGTACATAGCAAGTGTATATATTTATAGGCTACATGAAATATGTAGATAGAGGGATGTAATATGAAATCGGACATGATGGAGAATGAGTTATCCATTCCCTAAAGCATTTATCCTTTGAGTTACAAATAATCCAGTTATATCATTTGTTATTTAAAAATATACAATTAAGTTATTATTGACTACAGTCACCCTATTGTGCTATCAAACAGTAATTCTTATTTATTCTTTCTATTTTTTTGTACCCATTAACCATTCCCATCTACCCCCGAGCCCCCCACTATACTTCCCAGCCTCTGGTAACCATCCTTCTACTCTCTATGTCTATGAGTTCAACTGATTTGATTTCAGAATAAGTGAGAATACACGATGTCTTTTTAAAGGACCTAAAAATATATTGAAAAAGACACAGCCTAGAAGACTATATTTAGTGGTGTTAAATGTAGATTTGCTTCTGGAGCTTTGAGGGGGAAAGAATCACAATTAACTGAATATCAAATGAAAGCATATGAGAATATTCATTTTGTAAAAACCTTGAACACAACTTTTTCTCACATTATAGATAAAATAATTGTACATCATCCCATCTACAGGTAATAGAGGGTTGAGAATAAGGAATGCCCGCAGAGAAGAATAAAAAGACCAGGGAAAGGCTCAGGGACAACGATTGTATTTTGTTGTCATTGTTGTGTGCTTGTTTGTTTGCTTTTCAGGAGAAATGCATCTTAATCTTAATACAATCCTCAGATAATAACAACTGAAGAGAATTAATGTTATTAATTACCTGGATGTATCTTATATTCAGAGTTTGTCCTGGACAAAGAATTTTTAAGTACCTACAAAATGGCATCATTTCTTTCTAACCCATTTGTAAATCCATTCCATGTAACAAACTACAATCAACTGCATTTGTACATTCTGATGGATAAGGATGATCAAGGAAAAAATTGGACTATTTTACAAAACTTGATTTCTTAAGGAAATATCCACTGCTCATATATGTGAGGTTTAGGAAGGTTGTTGAAACAGTGGCAACATTGATTATTCTATAAAGGGAGGAAAATAAACGTAGGCTGGTCGACTTGGCTTCTAGATGCATAACCTTTTGCTATAGAATTCAAATATCTACTTCCTCATAAACCGTGATTTTTAAACAAGGATTGGGTAGATATCAAAGAACAGTGATGAAAAACTGCACAGTAATAAGAACTTTTATCCTGCTGGGACTGACTGATGACCCACCCCTGCAAGTTCTGCTTTTTATCTTTCTATTTCTCACCTACATGTTGAGTGTAACAGGGAACCTGACTATTATCACCCTCACATTGGTGGACCATCACCTTAAAACTCCTATGTACTTCTTTCTCAGAAATTTTTCCTTCTTAGAAGTCTCATTTACTACAGTCTGTATTCCTAGATTCTTGTACAGTATATCAATGGGGGACAATACCATTACCTACAATGCTTGTGCCAGTCAAATATTCTTTGTTATTCTCTTTGGAGCAACACAATTTTTTCTCCTGGCAGCCATGTCCTATGACCGCTATGTGGCCATCTGTAAACCCCTTCATTATATGGTCATCATGAACAACAGGGTGTGTACCTTATTAGTCCTCTGCTGTTGGGTGGCTGGCTTGATGATCATTGTTCCACCACTGAGCTTAGGCCTCCAGCTCGAATTCTGTGGCTCCAACGCCATTGATCATTTTAGCTGTGATGCAGGTCCTCTCCTAAAGATCTCATGCTCAGATACATGGGTAATAGAACAGATAGTTATTCTTATGGCTGTATTTACACTTATTATCACCCTAGTTTGTGTGATTCCGTCCTACTTGTACATAGTCAGAACAATTCTGAGGTTCCCTTCTGTTCAGCAAAGGAAAAGGGCCTTTTCTACCTGTTCATCCCACATGATTGTGGTTTCCATTGCCTATGGAAGCTGCATCTTCGTCTATATCAAGCCCTCTCCAAAAGATGAAGTGGCCATAAATAAAGGAGTTTCAGTTCTTACTACTTCTGTTGCACCCTTGTTGAACCCTTTCATTTATACCTTGAGGAACGAGCAAGTGAAACAAGCTTTCAGTGACTCTGTAAAGAGGATTGCATTTCTCTCAAAGAAGTAGACATTGTGATGAATTAGCGTGAAGTGAACGAAGAATGCTCCCTAAATGTCATCCTACGGCTTTTAACTCATTTCATTGCTTCCTGACTACAGTTTAGTCATGTGAACCTTCTCAATGACTTTTAATATTGCATCCTAATCCCATCTTTATCAAAATCCTTATTATTTCAAACCAAGGTCATACATTGTGTTTTCCCTCATTGTGACACTAAAAATTACTTTTCCAAAAATCAAGGTTTCTTCCACTTCTGATCCAGTCTTTTCTTCATTCCTCTAGGGAAGAGAAAACAAAGAATTATCAGTGTATACGTTATCTACAAGTTAATTTATGTAATAATAAAAAATATTTCTCTAATACAAAATTATCAAAATTAGTATTGTAAATCCAAGAATCAAAACAAAAAATAGAAAACAACAAGAGACATATATTAAAAATAAATTAAATCATATAAGGTATTCCAGGCCTATTAGCATAACCGGGAAAGAAGTCATCAACAGGAGTTAAAATTAATCCAATTTGAAGAAATGGAAACACCTTCAAAATCTCTGGTAAGACGTATTAGCTATTGCTTTATATTACATGAGAGGAAACTCATGCAAAAGGTATACATTTAATTTAAAACAAATGTAAACATAAAATCACTTCTTTTGGGTTACAAAATCAGAATGAATGCGTAAGAGCAAATTGAAACACCAAAATTTAAGTGCTTATTAAACAAGATAACTATTTACCACAACATAAAGGTAATTAAAGGTTTAAGAAGACATGGAGAATATCCAACCAATATTCTTTTATATACAGAAAAAAGAAGAAACTAAAAATGTAAAAAAAAATTAGAATTATGATCAAGCGGAAAATAGAGGAAAATATTCAAAAGTTAAAATGGTTAAAGCTGAAAGAAATAATTACTTCCACAGGCTGAAAAGGATGAAGATTAAATTATTATAAGAAAGTTGAAAAAAATACCTCATATTGAATTATAAACTCAGTATTATTTATTTTAAATATCAAAAGTGGGCTTTGACATAGCAATAAAACATTTCTTCAATTTATTTCTATTGACATAATTTTGAAAATAATTGCCACTTTTGAACCACGTCAAACTCTTTGTAAATGTCATAATTAATGTCTTTACCCATCCTGTAAATACATTTTAAGTGCATCAAAATATAGAAATAAAAAGATTGTGTATACTGGCCAATATATCATAGGTAGGAAATGATGGAGCCTGATTTCTGATTTAAAATCATGTTCAATCCACTATATGACTTTTCCTTTGAGGTGGGAGCAGAATGAGAAAAGATGCTCTAACTGGAAGTATATGAGCTCACACAGCTCTCTTTCTCTCTCTTTCTCTTTATTTACATAAAATTACAATGTTAGTTTATCAATTTGTCAGCTTCTATTTTTTAAATGGCTTTATTGACTTTAAGAAAAAAATTAAAATTTTACAATTTATGGAACAGATTTTATATACCATAATCTGTCCTATTCTAATTTAACTAAGATTTTATGTTTTGATAAGGAGAAAGTAGATGGCATAAAATTGAAGCAATCATCTCCCTGCCAATATTGAAGCATATTTATTATCAACATGACTTCAGGAAGCATTCACCTCAGAGCTCTGGTGTACTGAAATATCTTATGTATCTCATTTCTTATGTATTGTATTACATAAGAAATATCTAAATTAAGAAACCTGCACAAAAGACTCTCTAAAATATTCATAATCTAAACCAAAGTGAATGTAACTATTATATATTATATATTTGCAAAGCAGGACTAGATGTTTTAAATTAACTCTTTTTTTTATTATACTTTAAGTTCTAGGGTACATGTGCACAACGTACAGGTTTGTTACATATGTATACTTGTGCCATGTTGGTGTGCTGCACCCATCAACTCGTCCGCACCCATCAACTCGTCATTTACGTCAGGTATAACTCCCAATTCCATCCCTCTCCCCTCCCCCTCCCCATAATAGGCGCCAGTGTCTGATGTTCCCCTTCCCGAGTCCAAGTGATCACATTGTTCAGTTCCCACCTATGAGTGAGAACATGCAGTGTTTGGTTTTCTGTTCTTGCGATAGTTTGCTGAGAATGATGGTTTCCAGCTGCATCCATGTCCCTACAAAGGACACGAACTTATCCTTTTTTATGGCTGCATAGTATTCCATGGTGTATATGTGCCACATTTTCTTAATCCAGTCTGTCACTGATGGACATTTGGGTTGATTCCAAGTCTTTGCTATTGTGAATAGTGCCACAATAAACATACGTGTGCATGTGTCTTTATAGCAGCATGATTTATAATCCTTTGGATATATACCCAGTAATGGGATGGCTGGATCGTATGGTATTTCTAGTTCTAGATCCTTGAGGAATTGCCATCCTGTTTTCCATAATGGTTGAACCAGTTTACAATCCCACCAACAGTATAAATGTGTTCCTATTGCCCCACATCTTCTCCAGCACCTGTTGTTTCCTGACTTTTTAATGATTGCCATTCTAACTGGTATGAGATGGTATCTCATTGTGGTTTTGATTTGCATTTCTCTGATGACCAGTGATGACGAGCATTTTTTCATGTGTCTGTTGGCTATATGCATGTCTTCTTTTGAGAAGTGTCTGTTCATATCCTTTGCCCACTTTTTGATGTGGTTGTTTGTTTTTTTTCTTGTAAATTTGATTGAGTTCTTTGTAGGTTCTGGATATTAGCCCTTTGTCAGATGAGTAGATTGCAAAAATTTTCTCCCATTCTGTAGGTTGCCTGTTCACTCTGATGGTAGTTTCTTTTGCTGTGCAGAAGCTCTTTAATTTCATTAGATCCCATTTGTCAATTTTGGCTTTTGTTGCTGTTACTTTTGGTGTTTCAGATATGAAGTCCTTGCCCATGCCTATGTCCTGAATGGTATTCCCTAGGTTTTCTTCTAGGGTTTTTATGGTATTAGGTCTAACATTTAAGTCTCTAATCCATCTTGAATTAATTTTCGTATAAGGAGTAAGGAAAGGATCCAGTTTCAGCTTTCTACTTATGGCTAGCCAATTTTCCCAGCACCATTTATTAAATAGGGAATCCTTTCCCCATTTCTTGTTTTTCTCAGGTTTGTCAAAGATCAGATGGCTGTAGATGTGTGGTATTATTTCTGAGGGCTCTGCTCTGTTCCATTGGTCTATATCTCTGTTTTGGTACCAGTACCATGCTGTTCTTGTTACCATTGCCTTGTAGTATAGTTTGAAGTCAGGTAGCGTGATGCCTCCAGCTTTGTTGGATAATGTATTATAAAATATATTAGTTAAAACAAAAACAATTCAGGACAAAATACGCAAATTGAAACAGATAGAGGAGTAGAAGCAAAGAAACTAAGCCAGGTAGCATTGTTCCCATCTTCTTTAGATGTTAGTCCTAAGTGTTAATCTTCACTAAGGAAAAAAATTGATATTTAGTAATTCATATTAGAAGCTTTGAAATTTCACTCAGAGTGAAAAATAGTATTCTTTTGCCTTGTGAGTATAAGGTGAGAAATATAATAGTTTAAAAGGAAAGAATGAAAGTCACTGATACTGAGCAGTTGCTTCAAATAAGATTAAAATATGCTTATTTTATCAGACCAATGTACATCATAGCACTTATTTAATCAGCTCTCATGCTTATGTTCTGACATTCTGGCTCCTAAAGTAAATTCTCAGAATTGGGAGCATGGCTTTGAAATTATTTATATGTTCTGATTATTGGCATCCTATTAAACCCATGTGTCTTTAATTTTTTTAAAAAAATCTGATTTCAGAAGCTTTTAACCAAAGTTTCCAATCAAATCACTGCTCAATCTTAACATAAGTGTGTTTCAGGTAAAATGGATTTTAGATAGAACATCACTGCTCTGTAGATCAATATTCTAGCTCAGTCCAAAGCTCTGTTCTGAGCTTTAGTAAAACAAGATCACCACTCCAGATATCTGTTTGGTGCTCCCTAAAAGTCTAAGCAGAAGATAGAGGAATCTTGGTGCACACAGAAATCCAAATTCAGGCCAAGTGTGGCGACTCATACCTACAATCCCAACACTTTGGGAGAGTCAGGTGGGAGAATCATTTGAGCCCAGGAGTTGGAGACCAGCCTTGGACAACATAGAGAGACCCTGTCTCCAGAAATATTTTAAAAATCAGCCAGACACAATGGCTCATGCCTGTAGACCCAGCTACTTTTGAGGCTGAAGCGGGAGGATCACTTGAGCCCGGGAGTTAAAGACTACAGTGAGCTATGATTGTGCCACTGCATTCCAGCTGAGTGAGAGAATGACACTCTGTGTCATAAATAAATAAATAAGGAAATGCAAATACACCCAGATGAAGCCAGTGAAATTCTTAACCTGCAGTATTAAACTGTGAGGTACAGAGAACCTCTGAGGTACATGAACCCAATCACTTCACCTAGGTTAAGAGTGATGTCATACAGAAAGCAGTCTTGGATAGTGAGGAAGCCACTAACTATGTTATCATCATTTTGTCCAAGCATGCGACAGGGTCTAAGGAGCTGGCCCTGTGGTAAAGGAACTGTGACAAAAGTAGTTAAATTTTTAGAACCCCAGCTCACATCTCCCTAACCATGGCAATAATTCCCCAGTTCTCTGTTAAAAATACTTAATTAGACCAGTCTCCCCTATTTAGACTGACCATTTGAAAACGATTCTTCTTTTACCCTAATATATCCACATAGTATTGGGCTGCCTTGTACTTATAAACTTTCTGTAAACCTTCAGATGTTCACATTCAACTATAAAATTATAACAATTTTCTTTAAAGAAAGTTTTTTTGTTTTTATTTTTTTCAGTCAAGGCTGGAGTGCAGTGGTGCAATCTCAGCTTACTGCAACCTCTGCCTCTAAGATTCAAGGGATTCTCATGCCTCAGCCTCCCTAGTACCTGGCATTACAGGTGTGTGCCATCACGCCCAGCTAACTTGTTTGTATTTTTAGTAGAGATAGGTTTTGCAATGTTGGCCAGGCTGGTCTCAAACTTCTGGCCTCAAGTAATCTGCCCACCTCAACCTCCTAAAGTGCTGGGAGTACAGGCATGAGCCACCACATGTGGCCTAAAGAAAGCATTCAGATAAATATTTTTCAGGCAATATTATCCCAGAAAAAAACATTGGTACAGTTATCCAAAATTTGGGGCAAATGAAATTGTGATGAAGTTTCTTATGCATTTCTTTGCACTGATGAAAACTGAATTATCAACTAAAAAATAAATGGAGCAAACAATGGTTTCCTGTGGCCAGGGGATATTTAGAAAGCTTAAAATCCATACGGCCACTAATGTGTCATTTTTTATGAGGCACTGTGTTTATTCTGACAGATTTATTAGTTAAGATACTTCATTTAGGCCAGGCGCGGTGGCTCAAGCCTGTAATCCCAGCACTTTGGGAGGCTGAGACGGGTGGATCACGAAGTCAGGAGATCGAGCCAATCCTGGCCTACACGGTGAAACCCCGTCTCTACTAAAAAATACAAAAAACTAGCCGGGCGAGGTGGTGGGCACCTGTAGTCCCAGCTACACGGGAGGCTGAGGCAGGAGAATGGCCTAAACACGGGAGGTGGAGCTTGCAGTGAGCTGAGATCGCGCCACTGCACTCCAGCCTGGGCGACAGAGCGAGACTCCGTCTCAAAAAAAAAAAAAAAAAAAAGATACTTCATTTATTCCCATACTAGATACAAAATGAACAGATGATGGATCTATCCACTTTTAGTCTTCTCCCTGAACTAAAAGTGCAGATAATTTACAATTCATATACTATTTTGTACCTTGTTATTGACTGCCCTACAGTTTCAATATTCATTTAATCTAAAAACAACACTCTGAACCATAAAAACCCTAGAAGAAAACCTAGGTAATACCATTCAGGACATAGGCATGGGCAAGGACTTCATGTCTAAAATACCAAAAGTAACGGCAACAAAAGCCATAATTGACAAATGGGATCTAATTAAACTAAAGAGCTTCTGCACAGCAAAAGAAACTACCGTCAGAGTGAACAGGCAACCTACAGAATGGGAGAAAATTTTTGCAATCTACTCATCTGACAAAGGGCTAATATCCAGAACCTACAAAGAACTCAAACAAATTTACGAGAAAAAAACAAACAACCACATCAAAAAGTGGGCAAAGGATTTGAATAGACATTTCTCAAAAGAAGACATGCATACAGCCAACAGGCACATGAAAAAATGCTCATCATCACTGGCCATCAGAGAAATGCTAATCAAAACCGCAATGAGATATCATCTCACACCAGTTAGAATAGCAATCATTAAAAAGTCAGGAAACAACAGGTGCTGGAGAGGATGTGGAGAAATAGGAACACCTTTATACTGTTGGTGGGATTGTAAACTGGTTCAACCATTGTGGAAAACAGTATGGCGATTCCTCAAGGATCTAGAACTAGAAATACCATACGGTCCAGCCATCCCATTACTGGGTATATACCCAAAGGATTATAAATCATGCTGCTATAAAGACACATGCACACGTATGTTTATTGTGGCACTATTCACAATAGCAAAGACTTGGAATCAACCCAAATGTCCATCAGTGACAAACTGGATTAAGAAAATGTGGCACATATGCACCATGGAATACTATGCAGCCATAAAAAAGGATGAGTTTGTGTCCTTTGTAGGGACATGGATGCAGCTGGAAACCATCATTCTCAGCAAACTATTGCATGAACAGAAAACCAAACACCGCATGTTCTCATTCATAGGTGGGAACTGAACAATGTGATCACTTGGACTCTGGAAGGGGAACATCAGACACTGGGGCCTATTATGGGGTGGGGGGGGATTGCACGGGGAGTTATACCTGATGTAAATGACGAGTTGATGGGTGCAGCACACCAACATGGCACAATTATACATATGTAAGAAACTTGCACATAGTGCACAGGTACCCTAGAACTTAAAGTATAAAAAAAAGAGAGAGAAAAAATAAAAAAAACACTCTGAGTAAACAATGAGAAAATATCACTAATGCATGAGAGTTCTGAAATGTAACCATTATAAGATTATTACATTTTAACCACAATGTCTGGCATCTAATGAAAAATTAAATAAATTATTAAAGAAGTGACCATAAGTTGGGGACAAAAACAGTGAAAACAGTCCACAGGTGACTCAGATGTTGAAGCCTGTTGGTAAACACTTTAAAATAACTCTTATAAATATTTGAAAGATGTAGTAAGAGGGTAAACAAAATAGAGAAAACATGAACAATTAAAAATGAGCCTGAAATCTACATGTAGAAATCAAATGAAAATTCTAAAAGTAGAAAATGTCATATTTGAAATTAAAAGTTGGGGGTGAGTAAAACAGTAGGAAACAGGTGATGATAAATTTGTTGTACTCAAAGGCAGGTCAGTCAGAAATATTCACACTCTCAAGTTCAGAGACATCAGAAAAGACAAGACTCAAACAGAAGTTCAGAGACATATGAAACAAACAAACTTTCCAAAATATGTGTATGTCCCACAAATGGTGACAAAGAACATGGCAGAAACAATGTTTGAAGACATAATGACCAAAGAATTTCCAAAACTTACTAAAGATATCTATTAACTGATTTGGGAAACTCAGAAAACCTCACTAAGAGCCAAAGAAAACCATAACTGTGTACCACATATCAAACCATAAGAAGCTCAATCAGAAATCTTAAAAGCACTCAGAAAAAGCAGGCACATTATTGTGCACAACCAGACGAACAATTGATGGTTTTAGTAGAAAGTGGAAGCCAAAGGATAACGGAATAGTACCTCCAAAGTGCTGAAGAAAAAAGCTTCCATTTCAGAGCTGTATACTAAGGAAAATAAAGGCAAAGTAAACAAAAGCAATTAAATGTTATTGGCAGCATAACTTCATAGTAAGAAACACTGCAGAAAGTTGTTATAGTTGAAGGAAAATGATTCCAAATAGAAAATGGAACACTTATACACTTTTGGTGGAAGTGTAAATTAGTTCAGCCATTGTGGAAAGCAGTGAGGTGATTCCTCAAATAGCTAAAAGCAGAACTATCATTCAAACCAGCAATTCCATTACTGTGTATACATCCAGAGGAATAGAAATAATTTTGGGAATATAAGTCATTCTACCATAAAGACACATGCACACAAATGTTCATGGCACTATTCACAATAGCAAAAACATAGAATCACCCTAAATGCTCATCAATAACAGGTTGCATAAAGAAAATGTAGTACATATACACCACATTTGGTTTCTGACAAACAGAAAAACCAAATACCAGATGTTCTCACTTATAAGTGGGAGCTAAATGATAAGAACTTATGAGCACAAAGAAGGAAACAACAGACACTGCAGTCTACTTGAGAGGGGAGGGTGCGTGGAGGTAGAGGAGAAGAAAAGATAACTATTGGGTACTGTGCTTAATACCTATGTGAGGAAATAGTAATAATATGTACAACAAACCCCCAACCCATGACACATGTTTACCTATGTAACAAACCTTCAGAAAAATACAAACCAAACATTACAGTTAAAAAAAAGAAGATGCATGCAACTGACAAAGACATGAAGAGTGAAAAAACGTAAATGTAAAAGACTACAAAACAAAAATTTTAAAATATGTTTTGCTGAGTTTAAAATATGCATACAAGTATAAAACATGATAATAATTGCACAAAGAGCAAAAAAATCTACATAAAGGTATACTATTTTAAGTCATTCCTGTAAATCTTATGTTGTTCAGGTTGTGGTTAAAAATACTAACTAAGCGGTAAAAAGTCAAATAATAAATGTTGTACTCATTACTGAAACCATGAAAAGAATATTACAATATGATAAAACTAAAATATTAATAGATAAGAAAAATGGAACAATAAAACATGCTTAATCTAAATGACTTTATGAATGTATTAATAAGAATGAAGAACATGAGGCAAATAGAAAATAACTAGCAAGATAGTAGACATAAAACTCATTATAATTATTAGAGTAAATACTTTGTAATTGCTGATAAATATAAAAATGTGAGGTCCATTCCAAAATGGCCAAATAAGAAGAGCTTAGGTCTGCAGCTCCCAGCGTGATTGACATAGAAGACGGGGGATTTCTGCATTTCCAACTGAAGTACCTGGATCATCTTATTGGGACAGGTTGGGCAGTGGGTGCAGTCCACGGAGGGCGAGTTGAAGCAGGGCAGGGCATTGCCTCACCTGGGAAGCACAAGGGCTCAGGGGATTTTCCTTTCCCAGCCAAGGGAAGCCGTGACTGGCTGTACCTGGAAAAACGTGACACTCTCACCCAAATCCTGTGCTTTTCCCATGGAGAATTTCTGGCAGACCAGGAGATTCTCTCCCTTGCCTGTCTTGGTGGGTCCCACGCCCACGGAGCCTTGCTCACCGCTAGAGCAGCAGTCTGAGATTGACCTGCAAGGCTGTAGCTGGGCGTGGGGAGGGTCATCCACCATTGCTGAGGCTTGAGTAGGTAAACAAACTGACCTGGAAGCTCAAACTGGGTGGAGCCCACTGCAGCTCAGCAAGGCCTACTGCCTCTATAGACTCCACCTGTGTGGGCAGAGCATAGCTGAACAAAAGGCAGCAGAAACTTCTGCATACTTAAACATCCCTGTCTGACAGCTTTGACGAGAGCAGTGGTTCTCCCAGCAAGGTGTTTGAGCTCTGAGAACAGACAGACTACTTCCTCAAGTGGGTCGCTGACCCCCGTGTAGCCTAACTGGGAGACACCTCCCAGTAGGGGCCAACAGACACCTCATACAGGCAGGTGCCCCTCTGGGATGAAGCTTTCAGAGGAAGAATCAGGCAGCAATATTTGCTGTTCTGCAGCCTCTGCTGGTGATACCTAGGGAAACAGCATCTGGAGTGTACCTCCAGCAAACACCAACAGACCTCCAGCTGAGGGACCTGACTGTTAGAAGGAAAACTAACAAACAGAAAGGAATAGCATCAATATCAACAAAAAGGACATCCACACCAAAACCCCATTGGTAGGTCACAATCATCAAAGACCAAACATAGATAAAACTCCAAAATGGGGAGAAACCAGAGCAGAAAAGCTGAAAATTCTAAAAATCAGAGCACCTCTTCTCCTCCAAAGGATCACAGCTCCTCGCCAGCAATAGAACAAAGCTGGACAGAGAATGACTTTGAAGAGTTGACAGAAGTAGACTTCAGAAGGTCAATAATAACAAAATTCTCCTAGCTAAAGAAGCATGTTCTAACTCATCTAAAGAAAGCTAAAAACCTTGAAAAAAGATTAGATGAATGGCTAACTAGAATAAACAGTGTAGAGAACACCTTAAATGACCTGATGGAGCTGAAAACCATGGCACAAGAATTTCCTGACACATGCACAAGCTTCAATAGCTGATTCAAGCAAGTGGAAGAAAGGGTATCAGTGATTGATGATCAAATTAATGAAATAAAGCGAGAAGACATGTTTAGAGAAAAAGAAAAAAAGACATGAACAAAGCATACAACACATATGGGACTACATGAAAAGACCACATCTACATTTGTTTGGTGTACTTGAAAAGGAAAGAGAGAATGGAAGAAAGATGGAAAACACTTTTCAGGATATTATCCAGGAGAACTTCCCTAACCCAGCAAGGCAGGCCAACTTCAAATTTCCTGAATTTGAATACAGAGAATAGCACAAAGATACTCCCAGAAAAAAGCAATCCCAAGACACATAACTGTCAGATTCAACAAGGTTGAAATGAAGGAAAAAAATGTTAAGGGCAGCCAGAGAGAAAGGTTTGGTTACCCACAAAGGGAAGCCCATCAGACTAACAGCAGATCTCTTGGCAGAAACCCTATAAAGACAGAAGAGAGTGGGGGCCAATATTCAATATTCGTAAAGAAAAGAATTTTCAATCCAGAATTTCATATCCAGCCAAACTAAGCTTCATAAGTGAAGAAGAAATAAAATCCTTTACAGACAAGAAAATGCTGAGAGATTTTGTCATCACCAGGCCTGTCTTAAAAGAGCTACTGAAGGAAGCCCTAAACATGTAAAGGAACAACCAGTTCCAGCCACTGCAAAAACATGCCAAATTGTAAAGACCATCGATGCTAGGAAGAAACTCCATCAATTAATGGGCAAAATAAACAACTAACATAATAATGACAGGATCAAATTTACACATAACAATATTAACCTTAAATGTAAATGGACTAAATGCCCCAATTAAAAGATACAGACTGGCAAATTGAATAAAGACTCAAGACCCATCAGTTTGCTGTATTCAGGAGACCCATTGCACATGCAGAGACACATATAGGTTCAAAATAAAGGGATAGAGGAAGATCTACCAAGTAAATGGAAAACAAAAAAAGCGAGGGTTGCAATCCTAGTCTCTGATTAAAAAAAGACTTTAAACCAACAAAGATCAAAAGAGACAAAGAAGGCCATTACATAATGGTAAAGGGATCAATTCAACAAGAAGAGCTAATTATCCTAAATATATATGCACCCAATGCAGGAGCACCCATGTTCATAAAGCAAATCTTTAGAGACCTACAAGGAGACTTAGACTCCCACACAATAACAATGGGAGAATTTAACACCCCACTGTCGATATTAGACAGATCAATGAGACAGAAGGTTAACAAGGATATCCAGGACTTGAACACAGCTCTGCACCAAGCAGACCTAATAGACATCTACAGAACTCTCCACCCCAAATCAACAGAATATACATTCTTCTCAGCACCACATCGCACTTACTCAAAAATTGACCACATAGTTGGAAGTAAAGCACTCCTCAGCAAATGTAAAAGAATAGAAATCGCAACAGAATGTCTCTCAGAACACAGTGCAATCAAATTAGAACTCAGGACTAAGAAAATCACTCAAAACCGCACAACTACATGGAAACTGAACAACTTACTCTTGAATGACTACTAGGTAAACAATGAAATGAAGGCAGAAATAAAGATGTTCTTTGAAACCAGTGAGAATAAAGACACAACGTACCAGAATCTCTGGGACACATTTAAAGCAGTGTGTAGAGGGAAATTTATAGCACTAAATGCCCACAAGAGAAAGTAGGAAAGATCTAAAATTGACACCCTAACATCAAAATTAAAAGAACTAAAGAAGCAAGAGCAAACAAATTGAAAAGCTAGCAGAAAGCAAGAAATAACTAAGATCAGAGCAGAACTGAAGGAGATAAAGACACAAAAAACCCTTCAAAAAATCAATGAATCCAGGACCTGGTTTTTTGAGAAGATCAACAAAATTGATAGACCATTAGCAAGACTAATAAAGAAGAAAACAGAGAAGAATCAAACAGACCCTATAAAAAATGATAAAGGGGATATCATCACCGATCCCAAGGAAATACAAACTACCATCAGGGAATACTATAAACAACTCTATGCAAATAAACTAGAAAATTTAGAAGAAATGGATAATTCCTGGACACATACACCCTCCCAAGACTAAACCAAGAAGTTGAATCTCTGAAAAGACCAATAACAGGCTCTGAAATGGAGGCAATAATTAATAGCCTACCAACCAAAAAAAGTCCAGGAACAGACGAATTTATAGCCAAATTCTACCAGAGGTACAAAAGGAGCTGGTACCATTCCTTCTGAAACTACTCCAAACAATAGGCAAAGGGAATCCTCCCTAACTCATTTTATGAGGCCAGCATCATCCTGATACCAAAGCCTGACAGACACAACAAAAGAAGAGAATTTTAGACCAATACCCCTGATGAACATCGATGTGAAAATCCTTAGTAAAATACTGGCAAACTGAATCCAGAAGCACAACAAAAAGCTTATCCACCATGATCAAGTGGGCTTCCTCCCTGGGATGCAAGCCTGGTTCAGCATACACAAATCGATAAATATAATCCATCACATAAACAGAACCAAAGACAAAAACCACATGATTATCTCAATAGGTGCAGAAAAGGCCTTTGACAAAATTCAATAGCTCTTCATGCTAAAATCTCTCAAAAAACTAGGTGTTGATGGGACGTATCTCAAAATAATAAGAACTATTTATGACAAACCCACAGCCAATATCATACTGAATGGCCAAAAACTGGAAGCATTCCCTTTGAAAACTGGCACAAGACAGGGATGCCCTCTCTTACCACTCCTATTCAACATAGTGTTGGAAGGTCTGGCTAGGGCAATCAGGCAAAAGAAAGAAATAAAGCGTGTTCCATTAGGAAAAGCGGAAGTCAAACTGTCCCTGTTTGCAGATGATATGATTGTATATTTAGAAAGCCCCATCGTCTCAGCCCAAAATCTCCTTATGCTGATAAGCAACTTCAGCAAAGTCTCAGGTACAAAATCAGTGTGCAAAAATTCACAAGCATTCCTATACAGCAATAAGAGACAAACACACAGTCAAATTATTAGTGAACTCCCATTCGCTATTGCTACAAAGAGAATAAAATACCTAGGAATCCAACTTACAAGGGATGTAGAGGACCTCTTCAGGGAGAACTAAAAACCACTGCTCAACGAAATAAAAGAGGATACAAACAAATGGAAGAACATTCCGTGTGCACGGATAGGAAGAATCAATATCATGAAAATGGCCATACTGCCCAAGGTAATTTATAGATTCAATGCCATCCCCATCAAGCTACCAAGGACTTTCTTCTCAGAATTGGAAAAAACTGCTTTAAAGTTCGTATGGAACCAAAAAAAGAGCCTGCATTGCTGAGACAATCGTAAACCAAAAGAACAATGCTAAAGGCATCACACTACCTGACTTCAAACCATACTACAAGGCTGCAGTAAACCAAACAGAGATATAGACCAATGGAACAGAACAGTGGCCTCAGAAATAACACCACAGATCTACAACAATCTGATCTTCAACAGACCTGACGAAAACAATAAATGGAGAAAGGATTCTCTATTTAGTAAATGGTGCTGGGAAAACTGGCTAGCCATATGTAGAAAGCTGGAACTGGATCCCTTCCTTACACCTTATACAAAAATTAATTCAAGATGGATTAGAGACTTAAATGTTAGACCTAAAACCATAAAATCCCCAGAAGAAAACCTAGGCAATACCATTCAGGACACAGACATGGGCAAAGACTTCATGACTTAAAACACTAGAAGCAATGGCAACAAAAGCCAAAATAGACAAATAAGATCTAATTAGACTAAAGAGTTTCTGCATGGCAAAAGAAACTACCGTCAGAGTGAACAGGCAACCTACAGAATGGGAGAAAATTTTTGCCATCTACCCATCTGACAAAGGGCTAATATCCAGAATCTACAATGAACTTAAACAAATTTACAAGAAAAAAACAAACAACCTCATCAAAAAATGGTCAAAGGGTATGAATAGACACTTCTCAAAAGAAGACATTTATGCAGCCAACAGACACATGAAAAACTGCTCATCACCACTGGTCATCAGAGAAATGCTAATCAAAACCACAATGGGATACCATCTCACACCAGTGAGAATGGCGATCATTAAAAAGTCAGAAAACAGCAGATGCTGGAGAGAATGTGGAGAAATAGGAATGCTTTTACACCGTTGGCGGGAGTATAAATTAGTTCAACCATTGTGGAAGACAGTGTGGCAATTCCTCAAGGATCTAGAACTAGAAATACCGGTTGACCCAGCAATCCCATTACTGGGCATATACCCAAAAGATTATAAATCAGGCTACTATAAAGACACATGCACACATATGTTTATTGTAGCACTATTCATAATAGCAAAGTCTTGGTACCAATCCAAACGTCCATCAATGATAGACTGGATTAAGAAAATGTGGCACATATACACTATGGAATAATATGAAGCCATAAAAAAGGATGAGTTCATGTCCTTTGCAAGGACATGGATGAAGCTGGAAACCATCATTCTACACAAACTATCACAAGGTCAGAAAACCAAACACTGCATGTTCCCACTCATAGGTAGGAATTGAACAATGAGAACACTTGGATACAGGGCAGGGAACATTGCACACCAGCGCCTCTTGTGGGGTGGGAGGCTGGGGTAGCGATAACTTAAGAGAAATACCTAATGTAAATGACAAGTTGATGGGTGCAGCAAACCTACATGGCACATGTATACCCATGTAACAAATCTGCATGTTGTGCACATGTAGCTTAGAACTTAAAGTATAATAATATATATGTATGTATATACACATTTATATGTAAATGTTACTAGACTTAACATGATAATGAAAAGATAAGCATTATCAGAACCAATTTAAAATTTTTATTATTACGAGAGAAAATTTTTTTTTCTTTTTTTTTTTATTATACTTTAAGTTCTAGGGTACATGTGCATAATGTGCAGGTTTGTTACATATGTATACTTATGCCATGTTGGTGTGCTGCACCCATCAACTCGTCAGCACCCATCAATTCATCATTTATATCATGTATAACTCCCCAATGCAATCCCTCCCTCCTCCCCCCTCCCCATGATAGGCCCCAGTGTGTGATGTTCCCCTTCCCGAATCCAAGTGATCTCATTGTTCAGTTCCCACCTATGAGTGAGAACATGCGGTGTTTGGTTTTCTGTTCTTGTGATAGTTTGCTAAGAATGATGGTTTCCAGCTGCATCCATGTCCCTACAAAGGATGCGAACTCATCCTTTTTTTTTTTTTTTTTTTTTTTTTCTTTTTTTTTTTTTTTTTTTTCTTTTTTTTTTTTTTTTATTATTATACTTTAAGTTCTAGGGTACATGTGCATAACGTGCAGGTTTGTTACATATGTATACCTATGCCATGTTGGTGTGCTGCACCCATCAACTCGTCAGCACCCATCAATTCATCATCTACATCATGTATAACTCCCCAATGCAATCCCTCCCTCCTCCCCCCTCCCCCCTCCCCACGATAGACCCCAGTGTGTGATGTTCCCCTTCCCGAGTCCAAGTGATCTCATTGTTCAGTTCCCACCTATGAGTGAGAACATGCGGTGTTTGGTTTTCTCTTCTTGTGATAGTTTGCTAAGAATGATGGTTTCCAGCTGCATCCATGTCCCTACAAAGGACGCAAACTCATCCTTTTTTATGGCTGCATAGTATTCCATGGTGTATATGTGCCACATTTTCTTAATCCAGTCTGTCACAGATGGACATTTGGGTTGATTCCAAGTCTTTGCTATTGTGAATAGTGCCGCAATAAACATACGTGTACATGTGTCTTTGTAGTAGAATAATTTATAATCCTTTGGGTATATACCCAGTAGTGGGATGGCTGGGTCATATGGTACATCTAGTTCTAGATCCTTGAGGAATTGCCATACTGTTTTCCATAATGGTTGAACTAGTTTACAATCCCACCAACAGTGTAAAAGTGTTCCTATTTCTCCACATCCTCTCCAACACCTGTTGTTTCCTGACTTCTTAATGATTGCCATTCTAACTGGTGTGAGATGGTATCTCATTGTGGTTTTGATTTGCATTTCTCTGATGGCGAGTGATGATGAGCATTTTTTCATGTGTCTGTTGGCTGTATGAATGTCTTCTTTTGAGAAATGTCTGTTCATATCCTTTCCCCACTTTTTGATGGGGTTGTTTGCTTTTTTCTTGTATATTTGTTTGAGTTCCTTGTAGATTCTGGATATTAGCCCTTTGTCAGATGAGTACGTTGCAAAAATTTTCTCCCATTCTGTAGTTGCCTGTTCACTCTGATGGTAGTTTCTTTTGCTGTGCAGAAGCTCTTTAGTTTAATTAGATCCCATTTGTCGATTTTGGCTTTTGTTGCCGTTGCTTTTGGTGTTTTAGACATGAAGTCCTTGCCCATGCCTATGTCCTGAATGGTACTACCTAGGTTTTCTTCTAGGGTTTTTATGGTATTAGGTCTAACATTTAAGTCTCTAATCCATCTTGAATTAATTTTCGTATAAGGAGTAAGGAAAGGATCCAGTTTCAGCTTTCTACTTATGGCTAGCCAATTTTCCCAGCACCATTTGTTAAATAGGGAATCTTTTCCCCATTTCTTGTTTCTCTCAGGTTTGTGAAAGATCAGATGGCTATAGATGTGTGGTATTATTTCTGAGGACTCTGTTCTGTTCCATTGGTCTATATCTCTGTTTTGGTACCAGTACCATGCTGTTTTGGTTACTGTAGCCTTGCAGTATAGTTTGAAGTCAGGTAGCGTGACGCTTCCAGCTTTGTCCTTTTGACTTAGGATTGTCTTGGCAATGCGGGCTCTTTTTTGGTTCCATATGGACTTTAAAGCAGTTTTTTCCAATTCTGTGAAGAAACTCATTGGTAGCTTGATGGGGATGGCATTGAATCTATAAATAACCTTGGGCAGTATGGCCATTTTCACGATATTGATTCTTCCTATCCATGAGCATGGTATGTTCCTCCATTTGTTTGTGTCCTCTTTGATTTCACTGAGCAGTGGTTTGTAGTTCTCATTGAAGAGGTCCTTTACATCCCTTGTAAGTTGGATTCCTAGGTATTTTATTCTCTTTGAAGCAATTGTGAATGGAAGTTCATTCATGATTTGGCTCTCTGTTTGTCTGTTACTGGTATATAAGAATGCTTGTGATTTTTGCACATTAATTTGGTGTCCTGAGACTTTGCCGAAGTTGCTTATCAGCATAAAGAGATTTTGGGCTGAGACAATGGGGTTTTCTATATATACAATCATGTCATCTGCAAACAGGGACAATTTGACTTCTTCTTTTCCTAACTGGATACCCTTGATTTCTTTCTCTTGCCTGATTGCCCTAGCCAGAACTTCCAACACTATGTTGAATAGGAGTGGTGAGAGAGGGCATCCCTGTCTTGTGCCAGTTTTCAAAGGGAATTTTTCCAGTTTTTGCCCATTCAGGATGATATTGGCTGTGGGTTTGTCATAAATAGCTCTTATTAATTTGAGGTACGTTCCATCAATACCGAATTTCTTGAGCATTTTTAGCGTGAAGGTCTGTTGAATTTTGTCAAAAGCCTTTTCTGCATCTATTGACATAATCATGTGGTTCTTGTCTTTGGTTCTGTTTATATGCTGGATTACGTTTATTGATTTGCAAATGTTGAACCAGCCTTGCATCCCAGGGATGAAGCCCACTTGATCATGGTGGATAAGCTTTTTGATGTGCTGCTGAATCCGGTTTGCTAGTATTTTATTGAGGATTTTTGCATCGATGTTCATCAGGGATATTGGTCTAAAATTTTCTTTGTTTGTTGTTTCTCTGCCAGGCTTTGGTATCAGGATGATGTGGGCCTCATAAAATGAGTTAGGGAGGATTCCCTCTTTTTCTATTGATTGGAATAGTTTCAGAAGGAATGGTACCAGCTCCTCCTTGTACCTCTGGTAGAATTCAGCTGTGAATCCATCTGGTCCTGGACTTTTTTTGGTGGGTAGGCTATTAATTGTTGCCTCAATTTCAGAGCCTGCTATTGGTCTATTCAGGGATTCAACTTCTTCCTGGTTTAGTCTTGGAAGAGTGTAAGTGTCCAGGAAATTATCCATTTCTTCTAGATTTTCTAGTTTATTTGCATAGAGGTGTTTATAGTATTCTCTGATGGTAGTTTGTATTTCTGTGGGGTCGGTGGTGATATCCCCTTAATCATTTTTTATTGTGTCTATTTGATTCTTCTCTCTTTTCTTCTTTATTAGTCTTGCTAGCTGTCTGTCAATTTTGTTGATTTTTTCAAAAAACCAACTCCTAGATTCATTGATTTTTTGGATTTTTTTTGTGTCTCTATCTCCTTCAGTTCTGCTCTGATCTTAGTTATTTCTTGCCTTCTGCTAGCTTTTGAATGTGTTTGCTCTTGCTTCTCCAGTTCTTTTCATTGTGATGTTAGAGTGTCAATTTTAGATCTTTCCAGCTTTCTCTTGTGGACATTTAGTGCTATAAATTTCCCTCTACACACTGCTTTAAATGTGTCCCAGAGATTGTGGTATGTTGTATCCTTGCTCTCATTGGTTTCAAAGAACATCTTTATTTCTGCCTTCATTTCGTTATGTACCCAGTAGCCATTCAGGAGCAGGTTGGTCAGTTTCCATGTAGTTGAGCGGTTTTGATTCAGTTTCTTAGTCCTGAGTTCTAGTTTGATTGCACTGTGGTCTGAGAGACAGTTTGTTATAATTTCTGTTTTTTACATTTGCTAAGGAGTGCTTTACTTCCAATTATGTGGTCAATTTTGGAATAAGTGCGAAGTGGTGCTGAGAAGAATGTATATTCTGTTGATTTGGGGTGGAGAGTTCTATAGATGTCTATTAGGTCTGCTTGGTGCAGAGATGAGTTCAATTCCTGGATATCCTTGTTAACTTTCTGTCTCGTTGATCTGTCTAATGTTGACAGTGGAGTGTTGAAGTCTCCCATTATTATTGTATGGGAGTCTAAGTCTCTTTGTAAGTCTCTTAAGGACTTGCTTTATGAATTTGGGTGCTCCTGTATTGGGTGCATATATATTTAGGATAGTTAGCTCTTCCTGTTGAATTGATCCCTTTACCATTATGTAATGACCTTCTTTGTCTCTTTTGATCTTTGATGGTTTAAAGTCTATTTTATCAGAGACTAGGATGGCAACCCCTGCTTTTTTTTGTTCTCCATTTGCTTGGTAGATCTTCCTCCATCCCTTTATTTTGAGCCTATGTATGTCTCTGCATGTGAGATGGGTCTCCTGAATACAGTAGACTGATGGGTCTTGACTCTTTATCCAGTTTGCCAGTCTGTGTCTTTTAATTGGAGCATTTAGTCCATTTACATTTAAGGTTAATATTGTTATGTGCGAACTTGATCCTGCCACTATGATATTAACTGGTTATTTTGCTCGTTAGTTGATGCAGTTTCTTCCTAGCCTCGATGGTCTTTACATTTTGGCATGTTTTTGCAATGGCTGGTACCGGTCATTCCTTTCCATGTTTAGTGCTTCCTTCAGGGTCTCTTGTAAGGCAGGCCTGGTGGTGACAAAATCTCTAAGCATTTGCTTATCTGTAAAGGATTTTATTTCTCCTTCACTTATGAAACTTCATCCCCAGAGGTGGAGTCTACAGAGACAGGCAGGTTTCCTTGAGATGCTGTGAGCTCCACCCAATTCGAGCTTCCCAGCAGCTTTGTTTACCTACTTAAGCCTCAGCAATGGCGGGTGCCCTTCCCCCAGCCTCGCTGCTGCCTTGCGGTTAGATCGCAGACTGCTGTGTTAGCAATGAGGGAGGCTCCATGGGCGTGGGACCCTCCCAGCCAGGTGTGGGATATATTCTCCTGGTGTGCCCATTTGCTTAAAGCGCAATATTGGGGTGGGAGTTACCCGATTTTCCAGGTGTTGTGTGTCTCAGTTCCCCTGGCTAGGAAGAGGGATTCCCTTCCCCCTTGCACTTCCCAGGTAAGGCGATGCCTCGCCCTGCTTCAGCTCTCGCTGGTTGGGCTGCAGCAGCTGACCAGCACCGATTGTCCGGCACTCCCTAGTGAGATGACCCCAGTACCTCAGTTGAAAATGCAGAAATCACTGGTCTTCTGTGTCACTCGCGCTGGGAGTTGGAGACTGGAGCTGTTCCTATTCGGCCATCTTGCTCCACCCCATGACTCAAGTTTCTTCCTTCTGATAAAACAATAGAATATTCTTCTAATTTGCATTATGCATTGTATTATCTGTTTTTCTACTTACCTATTTCCTCTGGGCCTCTATTTAATCCAATTTCCATTGGTAAGACTTGCAACCTCAGTCTCCTAAAGATTTTCATCACTTCATACCAACGATGATTTGTTAGCCATCCTCTTTCTCTCTCTCTGCTCTTCAATCCTTGCCAAAACCTCATTAGCTGTTATGATTCATGGATCTAAAGCACCATTCTGATCATAAAAGAAATCTTACATACCAGAAATGTTGCGTTGTTAAATCAGATCCAACATGAATTGTAAACTTTGCTCATTGTTTCCAAAGACACCGGTGATAGCAAGTTATAGGTCAAGCATTTCCCTTTGAAAAGGCTCGGGACTCACAGGTGCAGCTTTCATAAAATGTCCATATATTCCTATGAAGAATTTGATATGATTTGGATCTGACATTAAGATTTAAGTGATGCATTTGGAGCATTGTTTGAAAAAAAGGAGCCACTTCAGTTATAAAGCATCTCATTTTTATGCACCATTAGTTACATCACTTACAAATCATTTCCCAGTAAGCCCCATGACCCTTAAGTCCAAAATTCCAGGTTTATTAACAATAACCAACATTGAAAAACTGTATAATCCTGCTAGAAACACCTCATTGAAAAGTTCTCTTGGCTAAGTATGTTCCTCAGGAGGTCTGTTATTAATTAAATCCCTGGTAAAAGGAATTTCATGGGGTCACGTTTTCCTTTCTTTCTCAGACATCCCTAGGAAAGGGATAAAATAAACAGTAGGCTTGCTACTAACTCATTCTTAACCCTCAATTATGTGCTTAGCCAGACTGATTTTTATAAAATTGATATGAGTGTCATTACCTAGGAGGGTATACTCAGACACACTTCTGAAAGCTTAGAACAAGAGTAGATTATAGGTTACAGCTATAAAATATATAGAAACACACTATGGAGATCAAATTAACTAATTCCTCACTTTTTGTGGGTTCATGGTATGACGTACTCTCTTATTTAATCATCCACAAACCTTATAGTACATGGAAAACACATTTTACAACATACAATTTTTTAAAAAATAGAATCATAAAGATTAATAATGGATTTTCCTCCAAACTATTGCAGTTAATTCATAGCAAGGTCTCAGTTATAACTCATATTCAGGTGGGAAATGACGTTGTTAACGTGCATTCATGAAGCGCTCACCTTCTGTGGTTCTCATAATACCACATGTTCCTGATTTCTCTCCTATTTAGGTTTCTTCCTAACCATCTTCATTCATGTATACCTTAAATGAGATTGTTTCTATAGTTTTCCTCAGGCACCATCAAATTATTTTTTAATATTCTTTCCTCAGATAAACTCTCTTATCATCATGCCTCTTAGTATCACTGCTCTGAAGCTAACTTTTGGTTATTCTTATTCCTGAACTCCAAAAGACATTTCTGAATACATAGATGACTTTACTTTTTTTCTTACTTTAAATCAAACACATATGCAGAAGCATTTTATATATCCATGTGTAAAATATACATGGTACAGCCTTTCTGAAGGATCCCTTAATGTATACAGGTGTGAACAAATTCTAGGCCTAACTCTGAAACACATAGCCATGGTTCATAACAAAAATAGCCTTAGCAAAGGCTTAAAATATTCAGCTGATACTTGAGCCAACACTGCAGAAAGCAATACTGAGTTTGTAGTCTGAGACTAACAGGGTTGATTACTGGCTAAAAAAAAAAAAAATGGTTTACATCTCCCAGAAGAATATAACATAACCCAGAGTTTAAGCAATGTAATATTCACAATGTACAAGATCTAATCCAAAATTACTGGATATGCAAAGAACCAGTGAAATGTAGACCATCCAAAAGGCAAGCACTTACTGAAAGGAAAATTGGTAGGTACCAAGTCAAAGATGACCAAGATATTGGTATTTTAAATCAGTCTATACAATTACACTTTGTGAGATACAATAAGATACTCAAAATAAAATGTTAAGAAACCTCAGAAGATAAATAAAAATTCTAATGAAAGTATTAGAAATGAAAGATACAATATATATCTGTAAAATTAACTCTTTCGGCTTATTAACAGACTAGAGATTACAGAAGAAAAAGGGAATGATCTTGAAATTAGAAGAATAAAAATTATCTAATCCTTAGAGGGAAATTGAGTTTTTTTTAATTACAGATATTCTTGGATTTAGGTGCAATGTCAAAATCTAGCCTAAGTGTAATTTGAATCCCAGAAGGAGATAAAAGAGAAAATGAGGCAAAAAAAAATTGTTTAAGTAAACTAAGGCTAGAAACTTTCCATATCTTGGGAAATAAGTAAATGTATAGATTTAAGAAGGTTGGTATATAATCAGCAGAGTAAACAGACAACCTGCAGAATGGGATAAAATATTCGCAAACTATGTACCTGATGAAAGGCCAGAGGGCTTCCCTGGAGGCCACCATCACAGACGCTGAGCAGTGCAGGGAGCTGGCCATCAGGGATGCCAACACCAAGCTGTCTGAGCAGGAGGCTGCCCTGCAATGGGCTAAGCAGGACATGCCACAGTAGCTCTGTGAGTACCAGGAGCTGATGAAAGTCAAGCTGGCCCTGGACATCGAGATCGCCACCTACAAGAAGCTGCCGGCAGGCGAAGAGAGCCGACTGGAGTCTGGGATGCAGAACATGAGTATCTATACAAAGACCATTAGTACTAGTGGCTATGCAAATGGTCTGAGCTCGGCTTATGGGGGCCTCACAAGCCCCGGCCTCAGCTATGGCTTGTTCAGCTGCACCAGCTCCCCAGGGCCGTTGTTGTGAAGAAGATCGAGACCTGTGATGGAAAGCTGGTGTCCAAGTCCTCTGACCTCCTGCCCACGTGAACAGCCATGGCAGCCCCTCCCAGCCTGCCCCTCCTGCAGGTGCACCAGAGTCTATGAGGGGAGGTTGCTGTGCAGAGGAGCACAGGGATAGGGAGACCTACACTGAGCCTCAGCCCTAGCCCTCAGCCCACCCACAAGGGGGAGTTTACTGCCTGGGGGACCCCCTTTGCCCATACCTCCAGCTACAAAACAATCCTTTTTTTTTTTTACAAAATAAAACCTCAGCTAGCTGTGCAAAAAATAAATAAATAAATAAATAAATATAATAATAATTCCATTAAAAAGTGGGCAAATGATATGAACAGATATTTCTCAAAAAAAAGATATACAAATGGCCAAAAATTATATGAAAAAATGCTCAACATCACTAATCATCAAGAAAATGCAAGTTAAAACCACAATAAGATACCACCTTACCCATTCTCCACCCCCAGAATGGCCATTATTAAAAGGTCAAAAAACAATAGATGTTGGCATGGATGTGGTAAAAAGGGAACACCTACACACTGCTGGTGAGAATGCAAATAAATACAACCTCTATGGAAAACAGCATGGAGATTTCTCACAGAACTAAAAGTAGATCTACCACTCAATGCAGCAATTCCACTAGTGGGTATCTACCCAAAGGAAAAGAAGTCACTATGTTAACAAAGACATCTGCACACACATGTTCATTGCAGCACAATTCACAATTGGAAACATATGGAACCAACCTAAGTCTCCATCAACCAATGAGCCAATAAAGAAAATATGATATGCACACCATGGAATGCTACTCAGCCATAAAAAAGAATGAAATAATGTCTTTTGCAGAAACTTGGATGGAACTAAAGTCATTATTCTAAATGAAGTAATTCAAGAACGAAAAACCAAATGCAACATGCTCTAATTTATAAGTAGGAGCTAAGTTATAAATGTGCAAAGGCATACAAAGTGGTATAATGGACACTGGAGACACAGAAGTGGGGGGAGTAGTGTGATGGTTAATATTGAATGTCAACTTGATTGGATTGAAGGACACAAAGTATTGTTCCTGTGTGTGTCTGTGAGGGTGATGCCAAAGGAGATTAACATTTCAGTCAGTGGTCTAGGAGAGGCAGACCCACCCTCTATCTGGGTGGGTACCATCTAATCAGCTGCTAACACCTCTTAAAAGCAGGCACAGTAATGTGAAAGGACTAAACTGGTGAGAGACTTCTGGCTTCCATCTTTCTTCAGTGCTAGATGCTTCCTGCCTTTGAGCATCAGACTCCAAGCTCTTCAGCTTTTGGGCTCTTGGACCTACACCAGTGGTTTGCCAGGGTCTCTTGGGCCATTGGCCACAGACTAAAGGCTGCACTGTCAGCTTCCCTACTTTTGAGGTTTTGGGACTCGGACTGGCTTCCTTGCTTCTCAGCTTGCAGACAGCCTATTGTGGGACTTTACGTTGTGATCATGTGGGTCAATACTCCTTAATAAACTCCCTTTCATATGTACATCCATCCTATTTGTCCTGTCCCTCTAGAGAACTCTAATACAGATTTTGGTACCAGGAGTGATTCTAGAGGAACAGGATATTAAGGATGGAGTTCTTTCATTGGTTTTGGGGTTTCTGGAGTTGGCCGCTTAATATGATTAGACCCAAAAATGCTAAGGATTCTATTTCTAACAGTATGAAAAATACTGATAGTCCTTGGTGTGAACTGTTGAGAGAGTTATGCAAAATAAACACATTTAATACTCCTACTTCACCACTTGTGAGAGGCAAGGAGTTTAGTGACTCTACACATAATACCTTTGACCATATGTGGAGAACCAAGGAATATAATGAAGTTTTTTGGTTGCTCCTAAGTTCACTGGACAAAGTGATGAAAGAAAACCATAAACTCAGGGATTCTATCTGCTGTCTCCAGGCGCACATATTGAGCCTCAACTTCTAAGATTGTCCTGAATGAGGGTCTTATCTCCAATAGAGAAAGAGTTGAAATTATGGAAAATCAGACACAAGCTTTAATCATGCCAATGGCTGACCTGCAACAAAAGGTGCATGCACAGCCTTGCCAGGTGTCTACTGTTAAAATGAGGCCATTGGTTGGGGAAAAAACGGGACCCTGCAACTTGGAATGGGGATGTATGGGAGGACCCTGATGAGGCTGGGGGCACTAAGCTCCTAAATTCTGATGAGGCTTTTTTGCGAGAGGAAACAGCCTCCCCACCCCCAGTGGTGGCAATATCCCCTCCCCACCCATGCTGCCATCAGCCTTTCCACCTTTGTCTCAAGAGATTAACCCTGCACTGCCTGAGGCAATAGTGATGCTTCCCCTCATGCAGTTGCCAGGCAAGATATTGCTGATTTTCCTCAGTACCCACTCCCAATGCCCCTGACTGCTTCTAGACCTGTAGTTAAAGTTCAGCATACCCCTAGAGGTGAAGGTCTAGTGTAACCCATGATAAGGTGCACTACACTTCAAAAGAATTGCTTAAGTTTTCTAATTTATATAAGCAGAAATCTGGAGAACAGAGATGGGAATGGATATTAAGGGTGTGGGATAATGGTGGAAGGAACATAAAGTTGGATCAGGCTGAATGTATTGGTTTGTGCCCACTAAGTAGGGATTCCGCGTTTAATATTGCAGCTTGGGGAGTTAAAAAAAAAAAAAAGGGTTCTAATAGTATATTTGCTTGGTTAGCTGAAATATGGATTAAAAGATGACCCACTGTAAGCAAGCTGGAAATGTCTGATCTCCCTTGGTTTAATGTAGAGGAAGGGATCCGAAGGCTTAGGGAGATTGGGATGCTAGAGTGGATTAGTCACCTTAGACACACTCATCCCAGCCGGTCCAGAAGACACATCCTTGACCAATACTTGGCAAAATAGATTTGTGAGGGCAGCACCTGCATCCTTGAAGAGCTCTGTGATAGATCTTCTCTGTAGGCCAGATCTTACAGTGGGAGTCACAATCACTCAACTACAAAATTTAAACACAATGGGAATCGATGTGGCAGGAGCCAAGTGGCATGTATTCATCTATTTTCACACTGCTGATAAAGACACACCCGAGACTGGGCAATTTAAAAAAGAAAGAGGTGTAATTGGACTTAGAGTTCCACATGGCTGGAGAAGCCTCACAATCATGGAGGAAGACAAGGAGGAGCAAGTCATGCCTTACATGAATGGCAACAGGCAAAGAGAGAGAGAGCTTGTGCAGACAAAACTCGTTTTGAAAACCATCAGATCTCATGGGACCCATTCACTATCATGAGAACAGTGCAGGAAAGACTCGCCCCCGTAATTTTGTCACAACTCCCACCGCATTACTCCCACAACATGTGGGAATTGTGGGAGTTACAATTCAAGATGAGATTTAGGTGAGGACACAGCCAAACCATATCATTCCACCCCTGACGCTACCAAATCTCACGTCCTCACATTTCAAAATCAATCATGCCTTCCCAACAATCCCTCAGTATCTCACATCCAGGTCACGTTGATGCAAGAGGTGGGTTCCCATGGTCTTGGGCAGCTCTGACCCTGTGACTTTGCAGGGTGTACCCCCTCCTGGCTGCTTTCAAGGGCTGACGCTTAAGTGTCTGCAGCTTTTCCAGGCAGTATATAATCACACATCTGGCCATTTCCCTTTGTCACTGTCCTTCAGGTGTATCCTAGAAGGGGGCTATAAGTGCTGCAGCTGTGCCCAATTTGCCAGCAGCACAGATCAACATGGAGCCTTCAATATGGCACCATTCCTCAGGGTGATCAGCCAGCTACTTGGTGGCAAGTTGATTATATTGGACTTTTCCATCACAGAAAGGGCAGCAGTGTGTCTTCACCGGAATGAACGCTTACTCTGGATATGGGTTTACCTATCCTGTGCTCAATGCTTCCGCCAAGACTACCATCCGTGGACTCATGGAATGCCTTATCCATTGTCATGGTATTCCACACAGCATTGCCTCCTACTAAGGCACGCACTTTATGGCTAAAGAAGTGTAGCGGTGGGCTCATGCTCATGGAATTCACTAGTTTTACCATGTTCCACATTATCCTGAAGCAATTGAATTGATAGAACCACTGTCTATGGCCTTTTGAAGTCACAATTACAATGTTAACTAGGTGACAATACCTTGGAGGGCTGGGCAAAGTTCTCCAGAAAGTTGTGTATGCTCTGAATCAGTGCCCAATATATGGTACTGTCTCTCCCATAGTCAGGATTCATGGGCCCAGGAATCAAGGGGTGGAAGCGGAAGTGACACCACTCACCATCACCTCTAGTGATCACTACCAAAATTTTTGTTTCCTGTTCCTGCAACATTACATTGTGATGGCTTAGAGGTCTTAGTTCCAGAGGGAGGAATGCTATCACCAGGAGACACAACAATGATTCCATTAAACTGGAAGTCAAGATTGTCACCTGGACACTTTGGGCTCCTCCTATCTCTAAGTCAACAGACTACGAAAGGAGTAATGGTGTTGGCTGGGGTAACTGACCCAGACTATCAAGATGAAATCAGTCTACTTCTCCACAATGGAGGCAAGGAAGGGTAGGCATGGAATACAGGAGATCCCTTAGGACATCTCTTAATATTACCATGCCCTGTGATTAAGGTAAATGGAAACAACAGGCCAATTCAGGCAGGACTATAAATGGCCCAGACCCTTCAGGAACAAAGGTTTGGGTCACTCCACCAAGTAAAAAATCATGACATGCTGAGGTGCTTGTTGAAGGCCAAGGGAATACAGAATGGGTAGTAGAAGAAGTTAGTCATCAATACCAGCTATGACCACATGACCAGTTGCAGAAACAAGGATTGTAATTGTCATGAGTATTTTCTCCTTAGTTTGATAAGAACATATTTGTGCATGTATACATTTTTACTAAGAAAATATCTTCCTTTTGGTTTCCTTCTTTTTGCTTCATCTTGTGACATAAGATTTATTAACATCATATCAGCATTTAAGTGTTGTTAACTTTATGTAATAGCATTTGGGTTGGGGATTGGTGCATTTCCAGTTGTATGAAGGATAGTTGTATTACGTTAGGTATAATTATGACCTTATTATTGTCTTTATTTGAAGATTATGTATGATTTCAGGAGATATCTGTGGGTTCAAGTTGACACGGGGTGAATTTGTGATGGTTAATATTGAGTGTCAACTTGATTGGATTGAAGGATGCAAAGTATTGTTCCTGGGTGTGTCTGTGAGGGTGTTGCCAAAGGAGATTAACATTTCAGTCCGTGGTCTAGGAGAGGCAGGCCCACCATCATCCTGGGTGGGCACCATCTAATCAGCTGCCAGTGCCTCTAGGATAAAGCAGGCAGAGGAATGTGGAAGGACTAGACTGGTTAAGTCTTATGGCTTCCATCTTTCCTCCATACTGGATGTTTCCTGCCCTCGAACATCGGACTTTAAGTTCTTCAGGTTTTGGACTCTTGGACCTACACCAGTGGTTGGCCTGGGTCTCTTGGGCCTTTGGCCACAGACTGAAGGCTGCACTGTCGACTTCCCTACTTTTGAGGTTTCAGGACTCGGACTGGCTTCCTTGCTTCTCAGCTTGCAGATGGCCTATTGTAGGATTTCACCTTGTGATCAAGGAGAATTTATTAATTCTCCTTAATAAACTCCTTTCCATAAGTACATCTATCCTACTGGTCCTGTCCCTCCAGAAAACCCTAACTAATACAGGTGGGAAGGGGATAAGGATTGAGAAATTACCTATTGGGTACAATGGACATTATTTGTGTGATAGGTACACTAAAAGCCATGACTTCACCAGTATACAATTCATTCATGTAACAAAAAGCCACTTGTACCACTAAAGTTATTGACCTAAAAAAAAAATTTTTTTTAAAGAACCTTGGCAAACTCACAGCATGATAAATACAAAGAAAATCCCATCTAGACATACAACCAAAGTATAGAAAAGTACTAAAAATGTGACCTATAAAATAAAATATAAGGAGCCAGGCATGGTGGCTCATGCCTGTAATCCCAGCAATTTGGGAGGCTAAGGCAGGTGGATCTCTTGAGGCCAGGAGTTTGAGACCAGCCTGGCCAAGATGGGGAAAACCCATCTCTAGAAGAGACAAAAATTAGCTGGGCGTGGTAGTGCACGTCTGTAATCCCAGTTACTTGGGCTACTCGGGAGGCTGAGGTACGAGAATCCCTTGAACCCACAAAGCAGAGATTGCAGTGAGCCAAAACCATGCCACTGCACTTCAGCCTGGGCAAGAGTGAGACTAGGTCTCAAACATATATATAAAAATAAATGTGTGTGTATGCGTATATATATATGTGTATATACATACATATACTACATATATACTACATATACTACATATATGTATATATACTACATATGTATATATACACACATACATTTCTTTATATAAATGATAAACATAAATATAAAAATATAAATTTTAAAATGCAAAAATAGATTAAAATCATAAATATATAAAAGACCAATATATATTTAAAAATTTATAAAAGTCTGAAAGTTTATTCTACAAAATATTAATAGTAGTTATCACTTTGCCTTTTCCACTGTTACAAGAATATAAAAAATTGTTTTAGAATATAGAATAGAAATAATTATCTAATTTTTTCTCTCATTATCTGAATAGCTATATTTACACTAATCTACCTATTTTACAGGATTGCTAAATTGGAAAGGGGAGTCCTCAATGTCTTAAAAATGCCTAACATGATGCTGAAACAAGAAATACAAAATAAAAGTGCTTCTTGTGTTGTAATCTGATACTTATTGTTGCACACCTGGCCCTGCTTCTTACACGACTGTCGATTAAACATGTCCCTGAGGACATTTTCCTCAGTGCAGCCTCTTCTGTACTGTATCCCAAAAGTCTATTACACAAAAGACTCATCATTAATATTTTAGATAGGGCCACAAAGGATATCTTTGGTTTTTCCACTTATTTGAAAATTGGCCGTATTTTTTTAAAAGGCAATTTTGTCAATGAGAAATATATCCCTCTGTCAGAAAAGTGAACATCAACTTTTCCAAAAACAGTAAGAGATATTTTCCTGGTCATTTAAATTATTGTTTGCTTTGCAGTTACAAAGAGTAAAGAAAATATTTCCCAGTTTTAAGAGAAAGTAAGATTTCTGGTGAGAAAGACTCCACCTTCTGTGGTTGGTGGAAGATAGTGAAATGTGCATTTGCAGAGCTCTGAATGCGAGTGTGGACTGAAAAGAATAAGCTACCACAGCTCATCCACCTATATCCACTGTAAGATACCCCTGGATTCCCTTGGCAACTTTAGGGTTCAGCAAACATCTGAAGCCATGATTATTATGGAAGTACTTTTTATCTTTTCTCTTTTCCTATATTGAACTTTAGAATGATGTTTCCTGTGAGAAAATTGTCTTTTTCCTCTGAGAAAAAGAGTGAAGAATCAAATAGATGCAATAAAAAATGATAAAGGGGATATCACCACTGACCCCACAGAAATACAAACTACCATCAGAGAATACTATAAACACCTCTAAGCAAATAAACTAGAAAACCTAGAAGAAATGGATAATTTCCTGGACACTTACACTCTCCCAAGACTAAACCAGGAAGAAGCTGAATCCCTGAATAGACCAATTAAAAAAATATATTTTATTAATAGTTTCAACATCATTTAAAAAGTGTGGCTTTTTACATGAGTAACAAATATATAATAGTCAGTGAAAACCTATTGATATGTATCTACACAATAAAAGTGATCTAAATGTATTGTGATTTTGTGGGACACCCCTAACTACCCCTCTGCCACAATCTTATCCTCACTTGAAACAAAAACTGCATATAAAATATGTAATTTTTCCTTCATTAAGTGACTTATCTGCTGATGTTTTATCAGTCGGTGACCCTGCCCTCTAATAGTCTTTTACATTTTAATGTAACCTAATTTTTCATCTCTGTTTCTAAATCAATGTCAATTAGTACCATGACAGTGCTTTTATAATGTGGAATATTAATGATTGTAAAAATATAGTTATGATTTTGAAAGAAAAGATACTGTCCTCAGTGCTTGTAGGTTAAACAAGGTGCCTCAACATGAATTGGATATCTGTGAATTCAGGTGGAAAGAACTGAATGGAGATTCCTGGGCTGCAGATTAAACTCATTTCTGTACCACAACTGGAAATGCTGTGGTTGCCCTTTTATGACCTTCAAGCTGGTGTGAAGGTCGAGGAGTCCAAATTTTAGGCAAACTGTGACTTTTTTATCCTCATTTCGTTCTCTGTAAACAAGTGGGAGCTGATATCTGCCCTTCCCTAATTAGGAAGGAAACATTTTAAGAGCAACCAAATGAAACTCTATGTCAGAATCTACTTGGTAGGGACCCTAAGGCAAATGCCTTTCAATTCAGTGTAGGAAATGAAGGCAGAAATAAAGATGTTCTTTGAAACCAGTGAGAACAAAGACACAACATACCAGAATCTCTGGGACACATTTAAAGCAGTGTGTAGAGGGAAATTTATAGCACTAAATGCCCAAAAGAGAAAGCTGGAAAGATCAAAAATTGACATCCTAACATCACAACTAAAAGAACTAGAGAAGCAAGAGCAAACACATTCAAAAGCTAGCAGAAGGCAAGAAATAATTAAGATCAGAGCGGAACTGAAGGAGATAGAGACACAAAAAACCCTCCAAAAAATCAATGAATCCAGGAGCTGGTTGTTTGAAAAGATCAACAAAATTGATAGACCGCCAGCAAGACTTATAAAGAAGAAAAGAGAGAATCAAATAGATGCAATAAGAAATGATAAAGGGGATATCACCACCGACCCCACAGAAATACAAACTACCACCAGAGAATACTATAAACACCTCTACGCAAATCAACTAGAAAACCTAGAAGAAATGGATAATTTCCTGGACACTTACACTCTCTCAAGACTAAACCAGAAAGAAGTTGAATCCCTGAATAGACCAACAGCAGGCTCTGAAATTGAGGCAATAATTAATAGCCTACCAACCAAAAAAAGTCCAGGACCAGATGGAATCACAGCCGAATTCTACCAATGGTAGAAGGAGGAGTTGGTACCATTCCTTCTGAAACTATTCCAATCAATAGAAAAAGAGGGAATCCTCCCTAACTCATTTTATGAGGCCAACATCATCCTGATACCAAAACCTGGCAGAGACACAACAAAAAAAGAAAATTTTAGACCAATATCCCTGATGAACATCGATGCAAAAATCCTCAATAAAATACTGGCAAACCAAATCCAGCAGCACATCAAAAAGCTTATCCACCATGATCAAGTGGGCTTCATCCCTGGGATGCAAGGCTGGTTCAACATATGCAAATCAATAAACGTAATCCAGCATATAAACAGAACCAAAGACAAAAACCACATGATTATCTCAATAGATACAGAAAAGGCCTTTGACAAAATTCAACAGCCCTTCATGCTAAAAACTCTCAATAAATTCAGTATTGATGGAACGTATCTCAAAATAATAAGAGCTATTTATGACAAACCCACAGCCAATATCATCCTGAAGGGGCAAAAACTGGAAGCATTCCCTTTGATAACTGGTACAAGACAGGGATGCCCTCTCTCACCACTCCTATTCAACATAGTGTTGGAAGTTCTCGCTAGGGCAATCAGGCAAGAGAAAGAAATCAAGGGTATCCAGTTAGGAAAAGAAGAAGTCAAATTGTCCCTCTTTGCAGATGACATGATTGTATATTTAGAAAACCCCATTGTCTCAGCCCAAAATCTCCTTAAGCTGATAAGCAACTTCAGCAAAGTCTCAGGATACAAAATTAATGTGCAAAAATCACAAGCATTCTTATACACAAGTAACAAACAGAGAGCCAAATCAGGAATGAACTTCCATTCACAATTGCTTCAAAGAGAATAAAATACCTAGGAATCCAACTTACAAGGGATGTAAAGGACCTCTTCAAGGAGAACTACAAACCACTGCTCAGTGAAATAAAAGAGGACACTAACAAATGGAAGAACATACCATGCTCATGGATAGGAAGAATCAATATTGTGAAAATGGCCATACTGCCCAAGGTAATTTACAGATTCAATGTCATCCCCATCAAGCTACCAAGGACTTTCTTCACAGAATCGGAAAAAACTGCTTTAAAGTTCATATGGAACCAAAAAAGAGCCCACATTGCCAAGACAATTCTAACTCAAAGGAACAAAGCTGGAGGCTTCATGCTACCTGATTCAAGCTATGCTACAAGGCTACAGTAACCAAAACAGCATGGTACTGGTACCAAAACAGAGATATACACCAATGGAACAGAACAGAGCCCTCAGAAATAATACCACACATCTATAGCCATCTGATCTTTGACAAACCTGAGAAAAACAAGAATGGGGAAAGGAGTCCCTATTTAATAAATAGTGCTGGGAAAATTGGCTAGCCATAAGTAGAAAGCTGAAACTGGATCCTTTCCTTACTCCTTGTACAAAAATTAATTCAAGATGAATTAGAGACTTAAATGTTAGACCTAAAACCATAAAAACCCTAGAAGAAAACCTAGGTAATACCATTCAGGACATAGGCATGGGCAAGGACTTCATGTCTAAAACACCAAAAGCAACGGCAGCAAAAGCCAAAATTGACAAATGGGATCTCATTAAACTAAAGAGCTTCTGCACAGCAAAAGAAACTACCATCAGAGTGAACAGGCAACCTACAGAATGGGAGAAAATTTTTGCAATCTACTTATCTGACAAAGGGCTAATATCCAGAACCTACAAAGAACTCAAACAAATTTACAAGAAAAAAACAAACAACCCCATCAAAAAGTGGGCAAAGGATATGAACAGACATTTCTCAAAAGAAGACATGCATGCAGCCAATAGACACATGAAAAAATGCTCATCATCACTGGCCATCAGAGAAATGCAAATCAAAACCACAATGAAATACCATCTCACACCAGTTAGAGTGGCAGTCATTAAAAAGTCAGGAAACAACAGGTGCTGGAGAGGATGGGGAGAAATAGGAACACTTTTACACTGTTAGTGGGATTGTAAACCAGTTCAACCATTGTGGAATACAGTATGGCAATTTCTCAAGAATCTAGAATTAGAAATACCATATGATCCAGCCATCCCATTACTGGGTATATACCCAAAGGATTATAAATCATGCTACTATAAAGATACATGCACACGTATGTTTATTGTGCCACTATTCACAATAGCAAAGACTTGAAATCAACCCAAATGTCCATCAGTGACAGACTGAATTAAGAAAATGTGGCACATATACACCATGGAATACTATGCAGCCATAAAAAAGGAAGAGTTTGTGTCCTTTGTAGGGACATGGATGCAGCTGGAAACCATCATTCTCAGCAAACTATCGCAAGAACAGAAAACCAAACACCACATGTTCTCACTTATAAGTGGGAACTGAACAATGAGATCACTTGGACTCAGGAAGGGTAACATCACACACCGGGACCTATTATGGGGAGGGGGAGGGTGGGAGTCATACTTGATGGAATTGACGAGTCATACTTGATGGCATTGGGAGTCATACTTGATGTAAATGATGAGTTGATGGGTGCTGACGAGTTGATGGGTGCAACACACCAACATGGCACAAGTATATATATGTAACAAACCTGCACGTTGTGCACATGTACCCTAGAACTTAAAGTATAATAATTAAAAAAAGAAGTACTATTAAGAAAGATATCTAAAATATCTCTAAAATCTCTAAAAATATCAATACTATAAGGAAGCATAGTGGAAGAAATTTCTAGGAATAAGATAATAAAAAGAAAAAAGAAAATTACAACTTGTCATTAAAAATATGTGACTAAAAGTACTGTAAATTGTGTTTACACTCAATAATATTCAAAACAATATTGTTCATAATAATCCAAATCAAAAACCCAGATATCCATCAGTAAAGAAGTAGATCAATAGATTGGCGTGTACACATATAGTGTAATATCAGATTACAGGAAATAAAAGGACTACTTCAGGTAAAAAAATAAATTAATTAATTGTAAAGCATTATGTTAAGAAAAACATGCCAGAAAAGAGTATAGTCAGCATATGCAGCTTAAAATAGGAAAAGCATGTTTCAAGGATACAGAAAAAATTAGAAAACTATTTTAAAAATCATAAAATAAAAATAGTTATTAGCTCTTGGAGGCAGGGAGAAGGTGGTAATCATGGAATATCACAGAGGGGATGTCTGTGGTACAGGCTATATTCTATTTCCTCTTCTAAATGGCAGTTACACTCATGTTTCCTCAGTAAATATTATTTAAATTGTATGTATTATTATATATTCACCTCTATTATAATACATGTATTATTAAAACATTTTTAAATGAAAAATGTGAATGCCAAAGCCACCAATGTTTATTATTGGTTGTTGGCCAAACATATATTTATACTTAATAAATAGTGCATAACTGAAAGAAGCATGCTGAAGATAAAACTCAACAGAAAGTTTAAGCATTAGAATGAATTTTCCTTTTTGACATGCAAAACTGATAAATACATGTAGCTCTACCTGACCAAAAGAGTATATTGTATGTAGTTAAAAGACGGTTACAGATGATCTTTTAAAAAACAGTTTCACTGCAACATCAGGACACAAACCAGATTTGAACTGGAGAAGAGTTAATGAACACATATTTTACAGAAAGTCTTGGTAAACAAGAAGAAACAAAAGCAATGAGCTATAAATGGTAGAGCCTTGGAGAATGAATTTCTTATTTTAAGAAACCTTGATAGTGTTAACGAAAAAAATTATTCATAATACTCATTGAAGACAGTAAGGAGGACTTTATTCAAGGGAGATCTTGATCAGTATAGCGATCACAGCTGCCGACTTTTGCAGTGGAGGAGAGAGACTGGGTTCAACTGTGAATACAGAACTGATAAATGTATAGCCAAGAATAAGACTGAGGGTCATTGCTCTGACCCTCACTCAGAATAATGAATGGAAAATTACTAAGAATTTAGGAATGAGGGGGATCCTGGCTAACCTAACGTAGCTGAATTCTTGCTGCAGGCAAGCCAAGGTGATCAGTCATCACTTGAGGGATGGTGAAGAATGAGAAACCTGACCAGACATCAGCGGTGATAAGATATTGAGGATGGAAAGGAATCCTGGCTAAACTGACTTAGAAGGATTCTTGCTAAGATTGAACAACACAAAGATAAACACAGAAGCCCAAAAATAGAAGCTTAATTGAAAAAAAAATAGTTTAGCAGAGCCCAAATAGAGGACAGAATATTATCAATAGTTAGGCAATTGATAGGATTTCAGCTTTACCTAAACATAATGTAATCATAAGCAATAATAGTTTTTGGTATGCAGAGCGTAATCATTGTAATCGAGTGGTTCTCAAACATTGGTGTGTTTCAGAAATCACCTGGAGAGATAAAGAACTCATATGCCAAGGCTTATGAAAGCAGAATAAAGACTAGGCCTTTGAATTATTACCATGTTCCTTGATGATATATTATATATGTTAGTGTATCAAAACACTATGATAATAGACAAGAGTAGAAATCAGGTTTGTCTTAGAAACAAAGCTTGTCAGTGGGTAGAAACATGAAGTGAGTATTTGTAAAAATATCTTTTCTTTCATTATTAAAAAAAAAACTTCAGATATGTCAGTGTCATGTTTTACCATGTTCTATTGCAAAAACACACAAAGTATCTGTGTAGTTAGCCAAAATGTTCTGCCTCGGTACCTTCATTTAATAAAGGCCCAGCACGTCAAGCAAAGACATGGAAGTGGGGATGTTTATTTTTATTTTGACTTGTGAGTATTGAAGAATTATTGGAAGCATAAGGATATCAGAATACCCATGAAATCGCTTATGTCATTGGTCTTTTCTCCTCAGGTTAAAATTGAATTGAGCAAATATATCTGTATTCACCAATTGAGAAAGAAATTGGAGAAAATAAAAAAGCCATGATAATAAGAACTTTAGTATAATGAAAACAATTTTGAGAAAACTTTCCCTCAATCAACCATGTAATACATAACAGTTAGAGCTGAGGATAACCATCTTTCACATGATGTGTTGTTAATTCCAAGACGAAAATTTATGTGAATTGCATTAATTGATTCTTCTTGTTAGTGTCTACTGTTAGCATAATTTTTGACACCACTTTTTTTTTTTTTTTTTTTTTTGTATTTTTAGTAGAGACGGGGTTTCGCCATGTTGGCCAGGCTGGTCTTGAACTCCTGACCTCAAGTGATCCACCCGCCTCGGCCTCCCAAAGTGCTGGGATTACAGGCGTGAGCCACCGCGCCCAGCCTGACACCACTTTTTAAAAAATTTCTAGTCTCAATTTTGTAAACTGATTGGACTGCAGTCAGAAGTCTATGATGAGAAACCATACAAGACTAACAACATTCATTCTACTGGGATTGACCAATGACCCACAACTTCAAGTTCTGATATTTATCTTCCTGTTTATCACTTACATGTTGAGTGTAACTGGAAATCTGACAATCGTCTTCCTCACCTTAGTTAATTCTCAACTTAAATCTGCCACGTACTTTTTCCTCCAAAACTTCTCCCTCTGAGAGATCTCATTCACTACAGTCTGTATTCCCAGATTCCTTTATAGCATGTCTACTGGAGATAAGACTATTACTCATAATACTTGTGTGAGTCAACTATTTTTTATTATCCTTTTTGGGGCAACAGAATTTTTTCTCCTGGTCATGATGTCTTATGACCACTATGTGGCCATCTGTAAACCCCTGCATTATGTGACCATCATGAGCAGCAGAATCTGCAGAAAATTAGTTCTCTGCTGTTGGGTTGGAGGTTTGTTAATCATAATCCCTTCACTTGGCCTAGGCTTAAATCTGGAGTTCTGTGACTCAAACGTCATTGATCATTTTTTCTGTGATACATCTCCTATCCTCAAGATTTCTTGCTCAGACACATCGTTCGTAGAGCAGATGGTTACAGCCTGTGCTGTGATGACCTTCATCATGACACGTGTGTGTGTAGTTCTTTCCTATATTTATATCAGCAAGACAATTCTAAAACTTCCCTCTGAGCAGCAAAGAAAAAGGCTTTTTCTACCTGTTCTTCCCACATGATTGTTGTATCTATCACCTATGGAAGCTGCATCTTCATTTACATTAAACCTTCAGCAAAAGAAGAAGTGGACATTAATAAGGGTGTGGCAGCACTCACCACTTCCATTGCCCCAGTGCTAAACCCATTTATATACACCTTAAGGAACAAGCAAATGAAACAAGCATTCAATGACTCAATCAAAAAAAATTGCATTTTTTTCAAACAAATAGGAAATATCAAAATTATGAATTTCAATGTTCAGGAAAGTATAGTGCGTAGTGAATATAAGACTAGAGCAAATCAGCAAACTATGATACTTGCTAAGTTCAGAAATAAAAGTAAGCTTTTATCCACTGTGAGAGAAATTTGACAGTTGTTACCTTTTGAATCTAACAGAAAAAAAAATGAAGTTTTATTTCTTTTTAAAGTAATCCACTTTTGACCTCTATAAAAGCATGAATAAATTGAGGGAGAACAACTAGTCCTTCATTGCAGTTTGAGAAACACTGAGTCGATGGGCTTCAAGTTTCTAAACTATACAAATAGCTTTAGCACTGGGGCAGTGGAAGTGGTATACTGCATTCCAATGTGTCATCTCATGAACAAGCTGCAAAAAGGGGCCCTAAGGCAATAATTGGTCTATCATTAGGTCCATATCACATGCCAGTTTCTGAAAAAAAAAAAAAAAAAAAAAGCCTCTTTTATCTTTCATTTATTTCTTGGGAGGTACCGTTTATGCTTCTTTTGATAAAGCATTAATGGGTAATAAGTCTATAAGGACATTTCAAGACATTTATTGTATGATGTAACCTCCAGGGCTGCATTCTTAGCTACAGTGTCAGCAAAATGGTTGCCTTCATTCTCTGGAGTATCTAGTTTTTAATGATTAGGAATGTTGATGATGACCAGAAATTTGGGCTTCTGAGTTGCTTCCAAGGTGTCAGAGACTTGTTGACCATTTTGACAGGTTGATTTGATTAGGTCAGAAATACATGTTGTTTCCAAAGCATTCCAAAATCACGGGCTACTCCAAATGCACGTCTGCTGTCAATATACATGTTAGCTGTTTTATCATTTGCCAATTCACAAGGTTGACTTAGGACAATTAATTCTGCCTGCTGAGCCAATTTTTCATCTGAAAGAGGATTATCCTCTATAACCTCAGTAAGAAACACTACAGGAAAACCAGCCCAATAATTTCCAGATTCATCTTTCAAACAAGAACCAGCAGTGAACCACATTAAATCAGCATTGTCTATAGATGTTTTTTGTAGGTTTCTTTGTAGATTCTGGATATTAGCCCTTTGTCAGATGAGTAGATTGCAAAAATTTTCTCCCATTCTGTAGGTTGCCTGTTCACTCTGATGGTAGTTTCTTTTGCTGTGCAGAAGCTCTTTAGTTTAATTAGATCCCATTTGTCAATTTTTGCTTCTGTTGCCGTTGCTTTTGGTGTTTTAGACATGAAGTCCTTGCCCATGCCTATGTCCTGAATGGTGTTACCTAGGTTTTCTTCTAGGATTTTCATGGTATTAGGTCTAACATTTAAGTCTCTAATCCATCTTGAATTAATTTTCTTATAAGGAGTAAGGAAAGGATCCAGTTTCAGCTTTCTACTTATGGCTAGCCAATTTTCCCAGCACTATTTATTAAATAGGGAATCCTTTCCCCATTTCTTGTTTTTCTCAAGTTTGTGAAAGATCAGATGGCTGTAGATGTGTGGGATTATTTCTGAGGACTCTGTTCTGTTCCATTGGTCTATATCTCTGTTTTGGTACCAGTACCATGCTGTTTTGGTTACTGTAGCCTTGCAGTATAGTTTGAAGTCAGGTAGCGTGATGCCTCCAGCTTTGTTCTTTTGACTTAGGATTGTCTTGGCAATGCGGGGTCTTTTTTGGTTCCATATGAACTTTAAAGCAGTTTTTTCCAATTCTGTGAAGAAACTCATTGATAGCTTGATGGGGATGGCATTGAATCTATAAATTACCTTGGGCACTATGGCCATTTTCACAATACTGATTCTTCCTATCCATGAGCATGGTATGTTCTTCCATTTGTTTGTGTCCTCTTTTATTTCACAGTGGTTTGCAGTGGTTTGTAGTTCTCTTTGAAGAGGTCCTTTACATCCCTTGTAAGTTGGATTCCTAGGAATTTTATTCTCTTTAGAGCAATTGTGAATGGAATTTCTTTTTTTTCTTTTTTTTTTTTTTTTGAGGCGGAGTCTCGCTCTGTCGCCCAGGCTGGAGTGCAGTGGCATGATCTCGGCTCACTGCAAGCTTCGCCTCCCGGGTTCCGGCCATTCTCCCGCCTCAGCCTCCAAGTAGCTGGGACTACAGGCGCCCGCCACCTCGCCCGGCTAGTTTTTTGTATTTTTAGTAGAGACGGGGTTTCACCGTGTTAGCCAGGAGGGTCTCAATCTCCTGACCTCGTGATCCACCCGCCTCGGCCTCCCAAAGTGCTGGCATTACAGGCTTGAGCCACCGCGCCCGGCCGTGAATGGAATTTCATTCATGATTTGGCTCTCTGTTTGTCTGTTACTGGTGTATAAGTATGGCGATTCCTCAAGGATCTATAACTAGAAGTACCATATGACCCAGCCATCCCATTACTAGGTATATACCCAAAGGATTATAAGTCATGCTGCTATAAAGACACATGCACACGTATGTTTATTGCGGCAATATTCACAATAGCAAAGACTTGGAATCAACCCAAATGTCCATCTGTGACAGACTGGATTAAAAAAATGTGGCACATATACACCATGGAATACTATGCAGCCATAAAAAAAGATGAGTTTGAGTCCTTTGTAGGGACATGGATGCAGCTGGAAACCATCATTCTCAGCAAACTATCAAAAGAACAGAAAACCAAACACCACATGTTCTCACTCATAGGCGGAAACTGAACAATGAGATCACTTGGACTCGGGAAGGGGAACATCACACACCGGGGCCTATCACGGGGAGGGGGAAGGGGGGAGGGATTGCATTGGGAGTTATACCTGATGTAAATGACGAGTTGATGGGTGCTGACGAGTTGATGGGTGCTGACGAGTTGATGGGTACAGCACACCAACATGGCACAAGTATACATATGTAACAAACCTGCACGTTATGCACAAGTGCCCTAGAACTTAAAGCATAATAATAAAAAAAAAAGAATGCTTGTGATTTTTGGACACTGATTTTGTATCCTGAGACTTTGCTGAAGTTGCTTATCAGCTTAAGGAGATTTTGGGCTGAGACAATAGGGTTTTCTAAATATACAATCATGTCATCTGCAAAGAGGGACAATTTGACTTCTTCTTTTCCTAACTAAATACACTTTATTTCTTTCTCTTGCCTGATTACCCTAGCCGGAACTTCCAACACTATGTTGAATAGGAGTGGTGAGAGAGGGCATCCCTCTCTTGTGCCACTTATCAAAGGGAATGCTTCCAGTTTTTGCCCATTCAGGATGATATTGGCTGTGGGTTTGTCATAAATAGCTCTTATTATTTTGAGATACGTTCCATCAATACCGAATTTATTGAGAGTTTTTAGCATGAAGGGCTGTTGAATTTTGTCAAAGGCCTTTTCTGCATCTATGGAGATAATCATGTGGTTTTTGTCTCTGGTACTGTTTATATGCTGGATTATGTTTATTGATTTGCATATGTTGAACAGCCTTGCCTCCCAGGGATGAAGCCCACTTGATCATGGTGGATAAGCTTTTAGATGTGCTGCTGGATTCGGTTTGCCAGTACTTTATTGAGGATTTTTGCATTGATGTTCATCAGGGATATTGGTCTAAAATTCTCTTTTTTTGTTGTGTCTCTGCCAGGCTTTGGTATCAGGATGATGTTGGCCTCCTAAAATGAGTTAGGGAGGATTCCCTCTTTTTCTATTGATTGGAATAGTTTCAGAAGGAATGGTACCAGCTCCTCCTTGTACCTCTGGTAGAATTCACCTGTGAATCTGTCCGGTCCTGGACTTTTTTTGGTTGGTAGGCTATTAATTATTGCCTCAATTTCAGGGCCTGCTATTGGTCTATTCAGGGATTCAACTTCTTCCGGGTTTAGTCTTGGAAGAGTGTAAGTGTCCAGGAAATTATCAATTTTCTTCTAGATTTTCTAGTTGATTTGCATAGAGGTGTTTATGGTATTCTCTGGTGGTAGTTTATATTTCTGTGGGGTCGGTGGTGATATCCCCTTTATCAATTTTTATTGCATCTATTTGAAACGACTCTGTCTGACAGCTTTGGGGAGAGCTGTGGATCTCCCAACTCGGAGGTTGAGATCTGAGAACGGACAGACTGCCTGCTCAGGTGGGTCCCTGACCCCTGAGTAGCCTAGCTGGGAGAAATCCCCCACTAGGGGAAGTCTGACACCCCACACCTCACAGGGTGGAGTACACCCCTGAGAGGAAACTTCCAAAGGAAGAATCAGACAGGTACACTCGCTGTTCAGCAATAATCTATCTTCGGCAACCTCTGCTGCTGATACCCAGGCAAACAGGGTCTGCAGTGGACCTCAAGCAATCTCCAACAGACCAACAGAGAGTCCTTCTGACTGTCAGAAGGAAAACTATCAAACAGGAAGGACACCTATACCAAAACCCCATCAGTACGTCACCATCATCAAAGACCAGAGACAGATAAAACCACAAAGATGGGGAAGAAGCAGGGCAGAAAAGCTGGAAATTCAAAAAATAAGAGCGCATCTCCCCCTGCAAAGGAGCGCAGCCCATCGCCAGCAACGGATCAAAGCTGGTCAGAGAATGACTTTGACGAGATGAGAGAAGAAGGCTTCAGTCCATCAAACTTCTCAGAGCTAAAGGAGGAATTACGTACCCAGCGCAAAGAAACTAAAAATCTTGAAAAAAGAGTGGAAGAATTGACAGCTAGACTAATTAATGCAGAGAAGATCATAAACGAAATGACAGAGATGAAAACCATGACACGAGAAATACGTGACAAATCCACAAGCTTCAGTAACCGACTCGATCAACTGGAAGAAAGAGTATCAGCGATTGAAGATCAAATGAATGAAATGAAGCGAGAAGAGAAACCAAAAGAAAAAAGAAGAAAAAGAAATGAACAAAGCCTGCAAGAAGTATGGGATTACGTAAAAAGACCAAATCTACGTCTGATTGGGGTGCCTGAAAGTGAGGGGGAAAATGGAACCAAGTTGGAAAACACTCTTCAGGATATCATCCAGGAGAACTTCCCCAACCTAGTAGGGCAGGCCAACATTCAAATTCAGGAAATACAGAGAACGCCACAAAGATACTCCTCGAGAAGAGCAACTCCAAGACACATAATTGCCAGATTCACCAAAGTTGAAATGAAGGAAAACATCTTAAGGGCAGCCAGAGAGAAAGGTCGGGTTACCCACAAAGGGAAGCCCATCAGACTAACAGCAGATCTCTCGGCAGAAACTCTACAAGCCAGAAGAGAGTGGGGGCCAATATTAAACGTTCTTAAAGAAAAGAATTTTCAACCCAGAATTTCATATCCAGCCAAACTAAGTTTCATAAGTGAAGGAGAAATAAAATCCTTTACAGATAAGCAAATGCTTAGAGATTTTGTCACCACCAGGCCTGCCTTACAAGAGACCCTGAAGGAAGCCCTAAACATGGAAAGGAACAACCGGTACCAGCCATTGCAAAAACATGCCAAAATGTAAAGACCATCGAGGCTAGGAAGAAACTGCATCAACTAACCAGCAAAATAACCAGTTAATATCATAATGGCAGGATCAAGTTCACACATAACAATATTAACCTTAAATGTTAATGGACTAAATGCTCCAATTAAAAGACACAGACTGGCAAACTGGATAAAGAGGCAAGACCCATCAGTCTGCTGTATTCAGGAGACCCATCTCACATGCAGAGACATACATAGGCTCAAAATAAAGGGATGGAGGAAGATCTACCAAGCAAATGGAGAACAAAAAAAAGCAGGGGTTGCAATCCTGGTCTCTGATAAAACAGACTTTAAACCATCAAAGATCAAAAGACACAAAGAAGGCCATTACATAATGGTAAAGGGATCAATTCAACAGGAAGAGCTAACTATTCTAAATATATATGCACCCAATACAGGAGCACCCAGATTCATAAAGCAAGTCCTTAGAGACTTAAAAAGAGACTTAGACTCCCATACAATAATAATGGGAGACTTCAACACTCCACTGTCAACATTAGACAGATCAACGAGACAGAAAGTTAACAAGGATATCCAGGAATTGAACTCATCTCTGCACCAAGCGGACCTAATAGACATCTATAGAACTCTCCACCCCAAATCAACAGAATATACATTCTTCTCAGCACCACATCGCACTTATTCCAAAACTGACCACATAATTGGAAGTAAAGCACTCCTCAGCAAATGTAAAAGAACAGAAATTATAACAAACTGTCTCTCAGACCACAGTGCAATCAAACTAGAACTCAGGACTAAGAAACTCAATCAAAACCGCTCAACTACATGGAAACTGAAAAACCTGCTCCTGAATGACTACTGGGTACATAACGAAATGAAAGCGGAAATAAAGATGTTCTTTGAAACCAATGAGAACAAAGATACAACATACCAGAATCTCTGGGACACATTTAAAGCAGTGTGTAGAGGGAAATTTAGGAAGAATCAATATCATGAAAATGGCCATACTCCCCAAGGTTATTTAAGATTCAATGCCATCCCATCAAGCTACCAATGAGTTTTCTCCACAGAATTGGAAAAACTGCTTTAAAGTTCATATGGAACAAAAAAAGAGCCCACATTGCCAGGACAATCCTAAGTCAAAAGGACAAAGCTGGAGGCATCACGCTACCTGACTTCAAACTATACTACAAGGCTACAAGAGTGGGCACTAAATGCCCACAAGAGAAAGCAGGAAAGATCTAAAATTGACACTCTAACATCACAATTAAAAGAACTAGAGAGGCAAGAGCAAACACATTCAAAAGCTAGCAGAAGGCAAGAAATAACTAAGATCAGAGCCGAACTGAAGGAGATAGAGACACAAAAAACCCTCCAAAAAATCAATGAATCCAGGAGTTGGTTTTTTGAAAAGATCAACAAAATCGACAGACCGCTAGCAAGGCTAATAAAGAAGAAAAGAGAGAGGAATCAAATAGATGCAATAAAAAATGATAAAGGGGATATCACCACTGACCCCACAGAAATACAAACAACCATCAGAGAATACTATAAACGCCTCTACGCAAATCAACTAGAAAATCTAGAAGAAATGGATAATTTCCTGGACACTTACACTCTCCCAAGGCTGAACCAGGAAGAAGTTGAATCCCTGAATAGACCAATAGCAGGCTCTGAAATTGAGGCAATAATTAATAGCCTACCAACCAAAAAAAGTCCAGGACCAGATGGATTCACAGCTGAATTCTACTAGAGGTACAAGGAGGAGCTGGTACCATTCCTTCTGAAACTATTCCAATCAATAGAAAAAGAGGGAATCCTCCCTAACTCATTTTATGAAGCCAACATCATCCTGATACCAAAGCCTGGCAGAGACACAACAAAAAAAGAGAATTTTAGACCAATATCCCTGATGAACATCGATGCAAAAATTCTCAATAAAATACTAGCAAACCGGATTCAGCAGCACATCAAAAAGCTTATCCACCATGATCAAGTGGGCTTCATCCCTGGGATGCAAGGCTGGTTCAACATTCGCAAATCAATAAACGTAATCCAGCATATAAACAGAACCAAAGACAAGAACCACATGATTGTCTCAATAGATGCAGAAAAGGCTTTTGACAAAATTCAACAGCCCTTCATGCTAAAAACGCTCAACAAATTCGGTATTGATGGAACATACCTCAAAATAATAAGAGCTATTTATGACAAACCCACAGCTAATATCATACTGAATGGGCAAAAACTGGAAAAATTCCCTTTGAAAACTGGCACAAGACAGGGATGCCCTCTCTCACCACTCCTATTCAACATAGTGTTGGAAGTTCTGGCTAGGGCAATCAGGCAAGAGAAAGAAATCAAGGGTATCCAGTTAGGAAAAGAAGAAGTCAAATTGTCCCTGTTTGCAGATGACATGATTGTATATTTAGAAAACCCCATCATCTCAGCCCAAAATCTCCTTAAGCTGATAAGCAACTTCAGCAAAGTCTCAGGATACAAAATTAATGTGCAAAAATCACAAGTATTCTTATACACCAGTAACAGACAAGCAGAGAGCCAAATCAGGAATGAACTTCCATTCACAATTGCTTCAAAGAGAATAAAATACCTAGGAATCCAGCTTACAAGGGATGTAAAGGACCTCTTCAAGGAGAACTACAAACCACTGCTCAGTGAAATCAAAGAGGACACAAACAAATGGAAGAACATACCATGCTCATGGATAGGAAGAATCAATATCATGAAAATGGCCATACTCCCCAAGGTTATTTATAGATTCAATGCCATCCCCATCAAGCTACCAATGAGTTTCTCCACAGAATTGGAAAAAACTGCTTTAAAGTTCATATGGAACCAAAAAAGAGCCCACATTGCCAGGACAATCCTAAGTCAAAAGGACAAAGCTGGAGGCATCACGCTACCTGACTTCAAACTATACTACAAGGCTACAGTAACCAAAACAGCATGGTACTGGTACCAAAACAGAGATATAAACCAATGGAACAGAACAGAGTCCTCAGAAATAATACCGCACATCTACAGCCATCTGATCTTTGACAAACCTGAGAGAAACAAGAAATGGGGAAAGGATTCCCTATTTAATAAATGGTGCTGGGACAACTGGCTAGCCATAAGTAGAAAGCTGAAACTGGATCCTTTCCTTACCCCTTATACGAAGATTAATTCAAGATGGATTAGAGACTTAAATGTTAGACCTAATACCATAAAAACCCTAGAAGAAAATCTAGGTAGTACCATTCAGGACATAGGCATGGGCAAGGACTTCATGTCTAAAACACCAAAAGCAACGGCAGCAAAAGCCAAAATTGACAAATGGGATCTAATTAAACTAAAGAGCTTTTGCACAGCAAAAGAAACTACCATCAGAGTGAACAGGCAACCTACAGAATGGGAGAACATTTTTGCAACCTACTCATCTGACAAAGGGCTAATATCCAGAATCTACAAAGAACTCAAACAAATATACGAGAAAAAAACAAACAACCCCATCAAAAAGTGGGGAAAGGATATGAACAGACATTTCTCAAAAGAAGATATTCATACAGCCAACAGACACATGAAAAAATGCTCATCATCACTCGCCATCAGAGAAATGCAAATCAAAACCACAATGAGATACCATCTCACACCAGTTAGAATGGCAATCATTAAGAAGTCAGGAAACAACAGATGTTGGAGAGGATGTGGAGAAATAGGAACACTTTTACACTGTTGGTGGGATTGTAAACTAGTTCAACCATTATGGAAAACAGTATGGCGATTCCTCAAGGATCTAGAACTAGATGTACCATATGACCCAGCCATCCCACTACTGGGTATATACCCAAAGGATTATAAATTATTCTACTACAAAGACACATGCACACGTATGTTTATTGCGGCACTATTCACAATAGCAAAGACTTGGAATCAACCCAAATGTCCACCTGTGACAGACTGGATTAAGAAAATGTGGCACATATACACCATGGAATACTATGCAGCCATAAAAAAGGATGAGTTTGCGTCCTTTGTAGGGACATGGATGCAGCTGGAAACCATCATTCTTAGCAAACTATCACAAGAACAGAAAACCAAACACCGCATGTTCTCACTCATAGGTGGGAACTGAACAATGAGATCACTTGGTCTCGGGAAGGGGAACATCACGCACTGGGGCCTATTATGGGGAGGGGGGAGGAGGGAGGGAGTGCATTGGGGAGTTATACGTGATATAAATGATGAATTGATGGGTGCTGACGAGTTGATGGGTGCAGCACACCAACATGGCATAAGTTTACATATGTAACAAACCTGCACGTTATGCACATGTACCCTAGAACTTAAAATATAATAAAAAAAATAAAAAAATAAAAATTTAAAAAAAAAAAAAAAAAAAAAGGAAATGCGTTCATTCCACCCCCAAAGCCCCAAAGTCTTAACTTGCTCCCACACCAACTCAGAAGGCCAAAGTCCAAAGTCTCAACTGTGAGCCTGTGAAAGACTCACTCCCATTCCAAAAGGGAGAAAATAGGCAAGAAGAAAGAGATAACAGGCCTGAAGCAAGTTTAAAACCCCAGAAAGTAGACATTAGATCCTAAAACTCCAAAATAATCTCCTTTGACTCCATGTCTGGCACTCTCTGCACTTCGGCTTGATGATTTGGTCCCCCAAAGCCTCAAGCAGGCCTGCCCCTATGACTTTCCTAGGCTTAGTCCATTCAACTCTCCCAGGATGGCATTGCACATTGGTAGCTCTAAAGTTCTGGAGTTTCAGCAGCAGTTCTACTCCCATGACTCCACTAAGCATGGCCCTAGTGAGGACTCGCTGCAGTGGCCTCACTCCCACAGCCCCACCAGCCCCAGTCCCTACAGAGTGGGGACTCTGTAGCAGCTCCCACCCCACATTTCTGCTCATTATTACTTTGATTAAGGCTCTCTGTGATGGCTCCACCCCTGTAACACATCTCTACTGAGAACCCTAGGCTTTTGAAGCCATTCTTTGAAATCTGGGTGGAGGCTGCCAAGCCTCCACAGCTCTCATTTTCTGAAAGCCTTCAGAATTAACACCACATGGACACTACCAAAGTTTATAACTTGTGCCTTCCAGAACTGCAACATGAGCTTCACCTGGGGCAAACTGAGCCATGACTGAGGCAGCCATGGAGTACTGTGCTAAAATGTAGGGAGCAGAGTCCTGAGGCAACCCTGGGCAGTGAACCCATGAAGATCACTCCAGGCCAATCCACTGAAAGCATTCTGCCCTTGACCTCGGGGCCTGTGATGATAGAGACAGCATTGAAGATCTCTGAAAAGTCTTTAGGGTATTTTTTCCACTGTTTTGAGAAATAGTATCTGACTCTTTTTTGCCTTTGCTAATCTTTTTAGCAAATGGTCCTGCACTCTTGGTTTCCTCTCTTGAACATGATTTTTCACTCTGTATGGCCAGGCTGAAAGTTTTTGAAATATTTCTACTCTGCTTCCCCTTTAATTATAAATTACGTTTTTAATTGTTTCTTTGTTCCTAAATCTCAATGAAAGTGGCCAAAAGCAACCATGCAGCTCCTTCTATTTTGCTTAGACATTTCTTCTGCTACATACCCTAGTTCATCAATCTCAAGTTTGATGAACAAAGCTCTCAAGTATTAACACAGTTCAGCCACGTTCTTGTCCAATTTATAACAAGGATGGCCTTTCCACCAGTTTCTAAAAACTTGCTCTTCAGTTTCATCTGAAATTTTATCAGAAAGGCTTTTACTGTTCATATTTCTTTTTTTATTATTATTATTATACTTTAAGTTCTAGGGTACATGTGCACAATGTGCATGCTTGTTACATAGGTATGCATGTGCCATGTTGGTTTGCTGCACCCATCAACTCGCCATTTACATTAGGTATTTCTCCTAATGCTATCCATCCCCCAGCCCTCCATCCCCTGACAGGCCCCAGTCTGTGATGTTCCCTGTCCTGTGTCCAAGTGTTTTCATTGTTCAATTCCCACCTAAGAGTGAGAACATGCAGTGTTTGATTTTCTGTTCTTGCAATAGTTTGCTGAGAATGATGGTTTCCAGCTTCATCCACATCCCTACAAAGGACATGAACTCATTCTTTTTTATGGCTGCATAGCATTCCATGGTGTATATGTACCACATTTTCTTTTTTTTTTTTTTTTTTTTTTTGAGACGGAGTCTCGCTCTGTTGCCCAGGCTGGAGTGCAGTGGCCAGATCTCAGCTCACTGCAAGCTCCACCTCCCGGGTTTACGCCATTCTCCTGCCTCAGCCTCCCGCATAGCTGGGACTACAGGCGTCCACCACCACGCCCGGCTAGTTTTTTTTATTTTTATTTTTTAAGTAGAGACAGGGTTTCACCATGTTAGCCAGGATGGTCTCGATCTCCTGACCTCATGATCTGCCCGTCTCGGCCTCCTAAAGTGCTGGGATTACAAGCTTGAGCCACCACGCCCAGCCCACATTTTCTTAATCCACTCTATCATTGATGGACATTTGGGTTGGTTCCAAGTCTTTGCTATTGTGAATAGTGCTGCAATAAATATACGTGTGCATGTGTCTTTATTGTAGAATGATTTATAATTCTTTAGGTATATACACAGTAATAGGATCACTGGGTCAAATGGTATTTCTAGTTCTAGATCCTTGAGGAATCGCCACACTGTCTTCCACAGTGGTTGAACTAACTTACACTCCCACCAACAGTGTAAAAGCATTCTATTTCTCCATATCCTCTCCAGTATCTGTTGCTTCCTGACTTTTTAATGATCGCCATTCTAACTAGCATGAGATAGTATCTCATTGTGGTTTTGATTTACATTTCTCTGATGACCAGTGATGATGAACACTTTTTCATGTGTCTGTTGGCTGCATAAATGTCTTCTTTTGAGAAATGTCTTTTCATATCCTTTGCCCACTTTTTGATAGGGTTGTTTGCTCTTTTTCTTGTAAATTTGTTTAAGTTCTTTTTAGATTCTGGATATTAGCCCTTTGTCAGATGGTTAGATAGCAAAAAATTTTCTCCCACTCTGTAGGTTGCCTATTCACTCTGATGGTAGTTTCTTTCATATTTCTATCAGCATTGTGGTTATAGCCACTTAACCAATCTCTAAGAAATTCCATGTTTTCCCTAGTCTTGTTGTATTCTAGCCCCCCACCAGAATATAGGCTTTTTCTAGCCTACTCCTCCAAATTGTTTCAGCTTCTGCCCAGTATTGACTCTTAAAGCTGCTTCCACATTTTCAAGGGTTTGTAATTAGCAACATGTGTGTTCCTGGAAAAAGTTGAATGTGGTTAAGATCTTGCCTGCAAAGACTGTGTGCTGGCAGACTTGTTGAGACATCCCATGGGGAATTGAGTGAAAGTATATTTGTTTCAAAAGTGAAGACTGATTGCTTCTGAGAGGCAGTTTGAACTATACATTAAATTGAACATACTAGCAAAATATGCAAACAGCAAACTATTTTCCAGCTGTTGGTTTGATGGAGTCAGTAATTTCGTAATTTAGACATGGGAGATTCATGGAGCATACCACAGCATTTAGGTTATGGTGATTTACTGTGAAGTGTCATTCATTTATATCACGTTTGAGCACTGGCCAAATCGGTTTATTAAAGGAGAGATAATAGAAACAATGACAAGGCCAGCCACACCCATCCCAAGGGAGTGTTCGTCCACTGCTCTACATTTCCCCACAAACTTCATGGCTGTAGCAGATTCTCTCATGGAACCTTTTTCTCAATGGTCTCTCTGGAACCTCTCTTCTCAGCCATATGTTTACAGTTTGTTCTCAAAATTGCCAACAATTGAGGTTCATTAGCCCCTTTTGAACTTGGGTCCACAGGGCTTCTTTAGCTTCTTCAGGAAATTGATCCCATGTGCCTGCTCTAAAAAGAGCAGATAAAACCCGTGTTACTGCAGCTAACAAAGAAACTGCAAAGATGCCCATCCCCTGCCGTGTAAGAACCTCAACATAATCTTTCTTAGAACATAAATTTTAAGAAATTTGCTGTCTCTCAAAGTATTTTCTTCTAATTCAATAACTGCTATGGGTTCTGTTTTACTTTTTTATTACACATATGAAGGTCTGTGTCTCTCAGGAACTATGATTTGATTCTGGATTGGATTCCTAGAATAGAAAATAATATCCTCTTTTTTTTTGGTTAAGTTACACAAACTTGGATACTTTTCTTAAGAGAAAGGTAAAATGTGGATGGAAGCCAATGGAAAACATGTTAAAGTTTATACTACTCAAAGATCCATCTGGCACATCTCATCTTTGATTTACCTCTTAGGAACAACAAGGTAAACAGTATACTATAGTCATTCAGATTGTCAAAGGTATGAGCATCACATGTTTTTAAAGTCACTGATTTTATCATTCTATAAATGTGGATCATGAAATGATCAACTGTGAAAATCTGGAAGAAAATGCAGTACTTGCCAAAGACCACAGGTTAGTATAAACAAGGAAAAGAGGGCTGCAGGAGATGCAGGTCAATGTTTAACATCATCTAGGACCTCCAAAAACTGTATGGAAAGATGGGAAGGTTGACAAGAATGATTGTGATATAATTTTTCTAATCCATATGCATGTAAATTAGAAGGACCCCTTTATACTTGCCTCTTAATCCGAAAAATCTAAAGATGCACTCACGATACTACCACCAAATTTTCCTTCCCTGAGAATTACCACTTTATCCACAAAGAACTTGTATTGTCAAAAACTTTTTCTGGTTTCTGTGAGACAAGAATAGAAAACAGGAGAGTCTGGGTCATGATAAACTGTCATCCTTAGTTGCCTTTGAGGACTCTAAGACTGAGCAAAATCCATTCTGTGGTGCTGCTTACAGAGCTCTCAAAATTTCTCTTCTCAGAGACATATCTCAAATCAGTGCCTGGAAGACTCTGAATGTGGCAGAGAAACATATAATAAAATGTTAAACAACATGACTTATTGATGCTTGAGCCTTGTTCATGTAGAGGAAAAGGCTCACAATATGAAATGAGATGATCTTCAGCATTGCCTGTGTAAGGAAATTCCTACTTGTTTCTGAAACAAGGATGTCAGAGATTTGAACAGTAATGGAGATAAGGATCTATAGCAGATATCTATTTAAGCATCAAATAGTGCAGAGAAAGGAAAGAAAGAAACAGGAAAGCACAGAAAACAGAATGAGGTAGAGAGATGTGTGCCAAAAGCACAGAAGTAGGAGAACTTATAATACAGTCAAGAGAAAGTACTTTACATGTGAAGATTTTATAAACATTTGAAAGGAAACAACAGGTTCAAAAACTTCTATTTTTCTGGGGAAAAAAATCATGAGTAGTTATTCTATAATAAATTTCTTTAAGTGCCCAGGAACAGGTCAACTTGAGAAATGAAAAAGGTCACTTACACAAAAGATATGGGGCTTACATGAAGCCAAGTGCAGCCCAATGGGACACTGGTTTGGGCCATCTGGATGGTGAACAATGTATGACCTGATTCTGTTCGTTAAAATAAGTTTTATCTCTCCTACTCTAAGAAACTCTTCAATTTTCATCATTCTCACCTTTTGCCTTTAGGTTTTCTGAAGGTCAACAATGAAAAACAGAACCATGTTTGGTGAGTTTATTCTGCTGGGCCTTACAAATCAACCTGAACTCCAAGTGATGATATTCATCTTTCTGTTCCTCACCTACATGCTAAGTGTCCTAGGAAATCTGACTATTATCACACTCACCTTACTAGACCCCCACCTCCAGACCCCCATGTATTTCTTCCTCAGGAATTTCTCCTTCTTAGAAATTTCCTTCACGTCCATTTTTATTCCCAGATTTCTGACCAGCATGACAACAGGAAATAAAGTTATCAGCTTTGCTGGTTGTTTGACTCAGTATTTTTTTGCCATATTTCTTGGAGCTACTGAGTTTTACCTCCTGGCCTCCATGTCCTATGATCGTTATGTGGCCATCTGCAAACCCTTGCATTACATGACTATTATGAGCAGCAGAGTCTGCATACAGCTAGTGTTCTGCTCCTGGCTGGGGGGATTCCTAGCAATCTTACCACCAATCATCCTCATGAGCCAGGTAGATTTCTGTGTCTCCAACATTCTGAATCACTATTACTGTGACTATGGGCCTCTCATGGAGCTTGCCTGCTCAGACACAAGACTCCTAGAACTAATGGTCATCCTCCTGGCTGTTGTGACTCTTGTGGTTACTCTGGGGCTGGTGACACTTTCTTACATGTACATTATCAGGACTATTCTGAGGATCCCTTCTGCCCAGCAAAGGACAAAGGCCTTTTCCACTTGTTCCTCCCACATGATTGTCATTTCCCTCTCTTATGGCAGCTGCATGTTTATGTACATTAATCCTTCTGCAAAAGAAGGAGGTGCTTTCAACAAAGGAATAGCTGTACTCATTACTTCAGTTACTCCCCTGTTGAATCCCTTCATATATACTTTAAGAAATCAGCAAGTGAAACAAGCATTCAAGGACTCGGTCAAAAAGATGGTGAAATGTTAAAAAAGGAGATTACACTTCAATAAAAAATGTATTTTCACTTAACAAATATGCACTGAATGTCTGTATTTCCAGTGCTAAATTGGCCCTTGAAGATAAAAATAGGAAAAGTATATGTCTTAATTACAGTCTAGAATGAAGGAAAGATATATAAATGGTAAATTTATGTAGTAAATTTACAAAAAACAAAATGACATTTTAATTGTTATTAGAGAAGAGTGAATGGGGATCCAAAAAGGAACAGCTAGAAAGAATTAGTTCTGTTTTCCATAAATTGTTTGAAATTTAAGAAGCAAAACATACTGCTTATTTAGAAGATTAGGAGGATAAGAATTTAGAGTGAAAAAGGAAACCAGATCATAAAAGTATGTAATTACAACTACTGAGTTAGTTGGCTTTCATGAGTCAAGAAAAATTTTCAGAATGTTTTGAGGAGAATGTATTATCAGCATTGTTCTTCAGCATGGAGCCCTGAAGACTATGTTTCCATCTAGGAGTAAATAATTTTGATTCTTCTCCCTTTTTTCATTTATATTTCAAGTGTAACCATTGCAACTTCCATCCTGTCATAAGAGGAAAATAAAAGAAAAAAATATACATTTAGTCTACTTTTCTCCAAATGAGGAGAAAATTCTTAAGATTTTTGTCAACTTACATGTCCATTTTCTAGTTTATGGTTAAAACAGGTTTCTAGAGGCAAGTTTAGAAGACTTTCATTCTCCTAGACAAAATCTTTTGTTTCTTTTCTTAGGTGACATGTTTTAAGTTAATGGCATGAGATCTGTTTTCTCTCCTATTGATAGTTTCTGGTGATCTTTTCCTTCCTATTGTGATTTTATTTTCATCTTTTTGTTTCACTTTATTAGATATTAGAAAAGAAAATTCTGTTATCTGGCTCTACTTCTTTAACTTTCCTCCAAATTTTTGCTTTTGTTTTTAACATAAACCATGGATGACCTTTTTATAAAGTGAAAAAGAATATAAAGTGTCAATGCAATTTTATATCTAGAATGTTCCAAATTATGAGTCTTGAAAAAACAACTAGAAATAGACTATCCTACCAAAAACTTTACACATGGATTCGAGGCCATGACAACTTGAATTTGAATAGGTAGTGGTAGTGTCCAACTTCAATGGAAGAAGGGACTTTTTTTTTAATCTGAGCACCTGTACACAGTTTAATAATATCTTAACAAATTGCAGGAGTTTTGTTACTATTTGAGGTAGAAGTGGAACATAATCTGGTATTGTCACATGCTTTATATATGGCAATGTGTTGAGTAGAATGAGGTACTTCTCAAGCATTTAAGGAACAAGCTAGATTGAACTGATTATGACAGCAAATTCTCAGAGCCACAGAAAATATTGGAGAATGTATAATATTTTTGAAAAAAGTATTCTATGTAAAGCTGTTGCTATCTTTAATATCTTGTTTTCTTTGGTTGCTAGCTAGAGGTTAGTGATAATATTCACTATATTCCAAATTTAATTAACTACAAGAACAACAAGTGTTCTTGAATAGCCACATCTAAATCATTAAGTTCCCCTACATCCATCTACCAAAACCAATGGTACAGTGGAGCAATGTCATAGAGTGGCTTAAAACATAGGCCTTATTTCAAATCCCAGCTTTTCAACTTTCTGCCAAAGTTACCTGGTGATAGTTACTTGATCTCTCTAAGGTTCACCTCTGTCAACTCTAAAATGTTTACAATAATAGTGTCTATCTTATAGTTTTGAGCATTCAGTGAGAAAATAGATGTAAAACATTTAAAAACAGCCAGTATTTATTGTGTTTAATAAATGATATCTAATATAGCTATATGATAATTATAAACAATATCTTTTTCAAGGAACTGGAGCTTAACTAGAAAGAAGGTATTAAATTGGTTGGTTTAATATAGCTGGGACTGTAAAAATGTTGGCCATTGTACTCGAAATCCATCCACACAAGGCCAGTATATTCCTACTCTTCACACATCCAGTTGCGTGCTAGGTAGCTGGGTCAGCAAAGGTCTTACCTACACTTCAGATAATGCCATCAAAATACTTGGCAGCAGGTTATAAGAACTGGGCTAGCATCAACTTCATTGCCCTAGATATCTATGGGGGAAAGGGGATGTATTAACATGCTGAGACAAGGAAGCAAGGTACTTTGTGTAAGTTAGTGTTTAAGATCACTAGGCAAGACGTCACTCAGCAATCCTTATATAAGCATTTGGAAATGAATATGGAAAAGAATGTATCACCTTCTAAATGAGCTCGTCAAAAACAAAAAGCAAGTCATATTCTTCTAAAACTGTTCATCTAGTCTGGCTTTATGTTAATTCATAGTTGGAATGTAATCCAAATCACAGATAAACAAAAGGAATGACTTCACAGAGTCTGGTGCTGAGCTACCAGAATATTCAGTATCTAAATATATGAAATGGTGAGTTTTATTCCTCATGTCACCAATGTGGACAAGAATTAAAAGAAACAGCTTTAGCTGCCTAACATTCTCAGAATAATATTACACCATTGCTAGGGTGAGCAGATTATGAAAATGAGTAAGAGCCAATCTGCTACATTTGAGCACTCACTCTTCCATTGCCTGTCTTTAAAGTCGCCAGAGCTTGTGGATTTATAGATTACAACTCTAAAGAGGTAGTCTTCCAGCATCATATCTTGCAAAGAGTTTTAAATAAAATTCAAAACAGTAAAATATAATTTTTTAATTTTTTTATTTCAGCTGGGATCAGTGGCTCACACCTTTAATCCCAGCTCTTTGGGAGGCTGAGGCAGGCAGATCACATGAGGTCAGGAGTTCAAGAACAGCCTGGCCAACACAGGGAAACCCCATCTCTACTATTACATTGATGCAAAAGTAATTGTGGTTTTTGCTACTAAAGACAACAGCAAAAAGTGCAATTACTTTTGCACCAACCAAATAAAAATACAAAAATTAGCCAGGCATGGTGATGTGTGCCTGTAATTCCAGCTACTGGGAGGCTGAAGCACAAGAATCACTTGGAGTACAAGTGGCCTTTTGTTACATCAATGAATTAAATAGTGGTGAATTCTGAGATTTTAGTGCACCTGTCACCCAAGTAGTATACATTGGACCTAAGGTGTAGTTTTTTATCCCTAGCCCCCTCCCATCATTCCCCTTCTGAGTCTCTAAAGTTCATTCTACTACACTGTATGCCTTTGCATACTCATAGCTTAGCTCCCACTTACAAGTGAGAACATACAGTTTTTGGTTTTCCACTCCCATATTACTTCACTTAGAAGAGTGACTTCCAGCTCCACCCAAATTGCTGCAAAAGACATTCTTTTGTTACTTTCCAGGCCAGGTGCAGTGGCTCATGCCTGTAATCCCAGAACTCTGGGAGGTGAAGGAGGGCGGATCACTTGAGGTCAGGAGTTCGAGACCAGCCTGGCTAACATGGTGAAACCCTGTCTCTACTAAAAATATAAAAATTAGCCTGGTGTGGTGGCACAAGCCTGTAGTTCCAGCTACTTGGGAGGCTAAAGTATGAGAATCACTTCAACCAGGGAGGCAGAGGTTGTAGTGAGCCGTGATCATGCCACTGCACTCCAGGCTGGGCAACAGAGCAAGACTCTGTCTCAAAAAAAGATAAAATCAAATAATAAAAAATGTTGTTTCTGAGTTGTTGAATCTGGGAGCATGCCCAAGATGGCTGAATAGGAACAGTTGCAGCCTCCAGCTCCCAGCAGAAACTCTCCAAGCCAGAATAGAGTGGGGGCCAATATTCAACATTCTTAAAGAAAAGAATTTTCAACCCAGAATTTCATATCCAGTCAAACTAAGTTTCATCAGTGAAGGAGAAATAAAATCCTTTACAAACAAGCAAATGCTTAGAGATTTTGTCACCACCAGGCCTACCCTACAAGAGATCCTGAAGGAAGCACTAAACATGGAAAGGAACAACAGGTACCAGCCATTGCAAAAACATGTCAAAATGTAAAGTCCATTGATGTTAGGAAGAAACTGCACCACCTAGCGAGCAAAATAACCAGCTAATATCATAATGACAGGATCAAGTTCACGCATAACAATATTAACCTTAAATGTAAATGGACTAAATGGTCCAATTAAAAGACACAGACTGGTAAACTGGAAAAAGAGTCAAGACCCATCAGTTTGCTGTATTCAGGAGACCATTCTCACATGCAGAGACATACATAGGCTCAAAATAAAGGGATGGAGGAAGATCTACCAAGCAAATGGAAAAAAAAAAAAAAGCAGGGGTTGCAATCCTGGTCTCTGATAAAACAGACTTTAAACCATCAAAGATCAAAAGACACAAAGAAGGCCATTACATAATGGTAAAGGGATGAATTCAACAAGAAGAGCTAACTATCCTAAATATATATGCACCCAATACAGGAGCACCTAGATTCATAAAGCAAGTCCTTGGAGACTTACAAAGAAACTTAGACTCCCATACAAGAATAATGGGAGACTTTAACACCCCACTGTCAACATTAGATAGATCAACGAGACAGAAAGTTAACAAGGATATCCAGGAATTGAACTCAACTCTGCACCAAGCGGACCTAATAGACATCTAGAGAACTCTCCACCCCAAATCAACAGAATATACATTCTTCTCAGCACCACATCGCACTTATTCCAAAAGTGACCACATAGTTGGAAGTAAACCACTACTCGGCAAATGTAAAAGAATAGAAATTATAATAAACTGTCTCTCAGACCACAGTGCAATTAAACTAGAACTCAGGACTAAGAAACTCACTCAAAACCGCTCAACTACATGGAAACTGAACAACCTGCTCCTGAATGACTACTGGGTACATAATGAAATGAAGGCAGAAATAAAGATGTTCTTTGAAACCAATGAGAACAAAGATACAACATACCAGAATCTCTGGGACACATTTAAAGCAGTGTGTAGAGGGAAATTTACAGCACTAAATGCCCACAAGAGAAAGCTGGAAAGATCTGAAATGGACACTCTAACATCACAATGAAAAGAACTGGAGAAGCAAGAGCAAACACATTCAAAAGCTAGCAGAAGTCAAGAAATAACTAAGATCAGAGCAGAACTGAAGGAGATAGAGACACAAAAAACCCTCCAAAAAATCAATGAATCCAGAAGTTGGTTTTTTGAAAAGATCAACAAAATTGACTGACCGCTAGCAAGACTAATAAAGAAGAAAAGAGAGAAGAATCAAATAGATGCAATAAAAAATGATAAAGGGGATATCACCACCGACCCCACAGAAACACAAACTACCATCAGAGAATACTATAAACACTTCTACACAAATAAACTAGAAAATCTACAAGATATGGATAATTTCCTGGACACTTACACTCTCCCAAGACTAAACCAGGAAGAAGTTGAATCCCTGAATAGACCAATAGCAGGCTCTGAAATTGAGGCAACAATTAATAGCCTACCCACCAAAAAAAGTCCAGGACCAGATGGATTCACAGCTGAATTCTACCAGAGGTACAAGGAGGAGCTGGTACCATTCCTTCTGAAACTATTCCAATCAATAGAAAAAGAGGGAATCCTCCCTAACTCATTTTAGGAGGCCAACATCATCCTGATACCAAAGCCTGGCAGAGACACAACAAAAAAAGAGAATTTTAGACCAATATCCCTGATGAACATAGATGCAAAAATCTTCAATAAAATACTGGCAAACCGGATTCAGCAGCACATCAAAAAGCTTATCCACCATGATCAAGTGGGCTTCATCCCTGGGATGCAAGGTTGGTTCAACATTTGCAAATCAATAAACGTAATCCAGCATATAAACCGAACCAAAGACAAGAACCACATGATTATCTCAATAGATGCAGAAAAGGCTTTTGACAAAATTTATCAGCCCTTCATGCTAAAAACCCTCAATAAATTCGGTATTGATGGAACGTACCTCAAAATAATAAGAGCTATTTATGACAAACCCACAGCCAATATCATCCTGAATGGGCAAAAACTGGAAAAATTCCCTTTGAAAACTGGCACAAGAAAGGGATGCCCTCTCTCACCACCCCTATTCAACATAGTGTTGGAAGTTCTGGCTAGGGCAATCAGGCAAGAGAAAGAAATCAAGGGTATCCAGTTAGGAAAAGAAGAAGTCAAATTGTCCCTGTTTGCAGATGACATGATTGTATATTTAGAAAACCCCATCGTCTCAGCCCAAAATCTCCTTAAGCTGATAAGCAACTTCAGCAAAGTCTCAGGATACAAAATCAGTGTGCAAAAATCACAACAATCATATACACCAGTAACAAACAGAGAGCCAAATCATGAATGAACTTCCATTCATAATAGCTTCAAAGAGAATAAAATACCTAGGAATCCAACTTACAAGGGATGTAAAGGACCTCTTCAAGGAGAACTACAAACCACTGCTCAGTGAAATCAAAGAGGACACAAACAAATGGAAGAACATACCATGCTCATGGATAGGAAGAATCAATATCGTGAAAATGGCCATAGTGCCCAAGGTTATTTATAGATTCAATACCATCCCCATCAAGCTACCAATGAGTTTCTTCACAGAATTGGAAAAAACGGCTTTAAAGTTCATATGGAACCAAAAAAGACCCCTCATTGCCAAGACAATCCTAAGTCAAAAGAACAAAGCTGGAGGCATCACGCTACCTGACTTCAAACTATACTGCAAGGCTACAGTAACCAAAACAGCATGGTACTGGTACCAAAACAGAGCTATAGACCAATGGAACAGAACAGAGTCCTCAGAAATAATACCACACATCTACAGCCATCTGATCTTTGATAAACCTGAGAGAAACAAGAAATGGGGAAAGGATTCCCTATTTAATAAATGGTGCTGGGAAAACAGGCTAGCCAGAAGTAGAAAGCTGAAACTGGATCCTTTCCTTACTCCTTATACGAAAATTAATTCAAGATGGATTAGAGACTTAAATGTTAGACCTAATACCATAAAAACCCTAGAAGAAAATCTAGGTAGCACCATTCAGGACACAGGCATGGGCAAGGACTTCATGTCTAAAACACTAAAAGCAATGGCAGCAAAAGCCAAAATTGACAAATGGGATCTAATTAAACTAAAGAGCTTCTGCACAGCAAAAGAAACTACCATCAGAGTGAACAGGCAACCTACAGAATGGGAGAACATTTTTGCAATCTACTCATCTGACAAAGGGATAATATCCAGAACCTACAAAGAACTCAATCAAATTTACAAGAAAAAAACAAACAACCCCATTAAAAAGTGGGTAAAGGATATGAACAGACACTTCTCAAAAGAAGACATTCATACAGCCAACAGACACATGAAAAAATGCTCATCATCACTCGCCATCAGAGAAATGCAAATCAAAACCACATTGAGATCCATCTCACACCAGTTAGAATGGCGATCATTAAAAAATCAGGAAACAACAGGTGCTGGAGAGGATGTGGAGAAATAGGAACACTTTTACACTCTTAGTGGGACTGTAAATTAGTTCAACCATTGTGGAAAACAGTGTGGCAATTTCACAAGGATCTAGACCTAGAAATACCATTCGACCCAGCCATCTCATTACTGGGGATATACCCAAAGGATAATAAGTCACGCTGCTATAAAGACACATGCACACGTATGTTTATTGTGGCACTATTCACAATAGCAAAGACTTGGAGACAACCCAAATGTCCATCAGTGACAGACTGGATTAAGAAAATGTGGCACATACACACCAAGGAATACTATGCAGCCATAAAAAAAGGATGAGTTCATGTCCTTTATAGGGACATGGATGCAGCTGGAAACCATCATTCTTAGCAAACTATCGCAAGAACAGAAAACCAAATACCGCATGTTCTCACTCATAGGTGGGAATTGAACAATGAGATCACTTGGACACAGCAAGGGGAGCATCACACCCCGGGTCCTATTGTGGGGAAGGGGTGGGGGTAGGGATAGCATTAGGAGATATACCTAACGTAAATGACGAGTTAATGGGTGCAGCACACCAACATGGCACATGTATACATATGTGACAAACCTACACGTTGTGCACATGTACCCTAGAACTTAGAGTATAATAAAAAAATAAATAAATAATGTTTTTCTTTTCATGGCTGAGTAGTATTTCATGGTGTATATATACCACATTTTCTTTATCCATTTCATTTTTGGACACTTAGGTTGGTTCCACATCTTTGCAACTGTGAATTATGCTTCGATAAGCATACATATGCCAGTGTCTTTTTCATATAATGACTTCTTTTCCTTTGGGTAGATATCCAGTAGTGAGATTGCTGGATCAAATGGTAGGTCTACTTTTAGTTCTTTAAGCAATCTCCATACTGTTTTCAACAGAGGTTGTACTAATTTACATTCCCACCAGCATCAATAAGCTTTCCCTTTCCCCCACATCCACACCAACATCTACTGCTTTTTGACTTTTTAATAACGGCCATTCTTGTAGGAATATGGTGGTATCTCATTGTAGTTTTAATTCTCATATCCCTAATGATTTGTGGTATTGAACTTTTTAAATATGTTTCTTGGCCATTTGTATATCTTTAACAGAGAATTTTTTAGGAAGCCAAGTGAGATGTAACACAGAGATGATTAAGGACAGTTTGTAATGACTTGGGTTCTCTGGCCTGAAAATCATATTTACCCATTTCTTTAAATTCACCTTGAAGGTCAAAAACCCAGGGCTTAAGCATTTTTTCATACATATCATTAGATAGTATAGCTAAAGCTATAGTGGAGTCACATGCTCTAAAGCTAAAGCAACCACTCATCTGAGAAACAGATAAACTTGGAGGGGAAAAAAAGATTACATACTGGACAATATATGTTATAAAAAAATTAAAACAGAAACATCAAGAATTTTAAATAATTATAATTTCTTCAAAAAGATACAAAAGATACTGGTAAAATTAAGGACAAAACATTATGCAATAACGAGGTTTAAAAACATAAAAAGTGTCCAAATTCACAAAAGGTTGGAAAAGAGAAACAGAGAAACAAAAAACATAATAAAAGAAATAAAGAATAAAACAAATGAGAATAATACAATGACAGGTAGAACGAAAGCAGAAATAATGAGCTAGAAGATCAGATCTAATAAACTCTCCATTAATACAAAAGAAAACAATAAAAAGATTAAATAGGGAGAAATGATAGACAGATAGATAGATAGATAGACAGACAGACAGATAGATATAGATAGATAGATAACAAAAGACAAGTGCAAATGCCAAAATAAATATAGACAATAGGAACCATGAGTGAAAAGAAAAGGAAAAAAAGAGAAGGAAAAAAACAGAAGGAAATAATATATTTTCTACAATATAGAAAGACAGCAACTAGCAGATATCATAAATATCATACAGAATAGATAAAGAAAATATGCACCTCTAAAATCAGACATTTAAATATGATGGTAAAATAGAAGATCATCAAACATTTAAATGTGATGGTAAAATAAAAGATCACCTCAGAAGGCTCACCACACAAAGAACAAATTACAAATAATTTTAAAAAGAAATACACAAATTAGAACAGAAATAACTACAGAAGTATGATGCAAATAATAGGAAAGATTTAAATAATAATAAAAATTGTATTAAACACAAAGTATATTTCTGCCCTTTGTGTATAAATTGATGGGGTACAATCACAATTTTGCTACATGGATATATTGCATAGAGGTAAAGTCAGGGCTTTTGGTGAATCCATCACCAGAATAATATCCATTGTATCCCTTAATTAATCCACCCTCCTCCTGACCCCCACATTTATGAGTTTCCATTGTCATTATTCTGCACTCTACATCCATGTATATACATTATTTAGCTTCCCCTTATAAGTGAGAGCATGCGATGTTTGTCTTTCTGTGTCTGTTTTTTTTCACCTAAGATAATGACCTCTAGTTCCAGCCACCTTGCTGCAAAGACATGATTTCATTATTTTTCATGGCTGTGTAGTGTATAAAATTTCTTTATCCCATCATTCATTTATGGACACTTAGGTTGATTCCATATCTTTGCTGTTGTGAATAGTGCTGCAATAAACATACAAGTACAGGTATCTTTTCACATAATGATTTCTTTTCCTTTAGGTAGCTACTCAGTAATGGGATTGCTGGATTGAATGGTAGTTCTATTTTTAGTTCTTTCAGAAATCTCCCAACTGTTTTCTATCACACTTGTACTAATTTATATTTTCACTCAGTGTATGTATTCCCTTTTCTCCACAGCCTCACCAACATGTTATTTTTTGTCTTTTTAATAATAGGCATTCTAACTGGTGTGAGGTGACATTTCACTGTGGTTTGAATTTTTGAATTTATCTGATTAGTGACAACGAGCATTTTTCATGAGTTTTTTGGCCATTTGTATGTCATCTCTTGAAAAATGTCTATTCACATCCTTTGCCTACTTTTCAATAGGATTATTTACTCTGGTTGTTGCTGCATTGTTTGAGTTCCTTGTAAATTCTGGACATTAGTCCCCTGCCAGATGCATAGTTAGCAAATAATCTCTCCCATTCTGCAAGTTGCCTTTTCACTCTATTAATTTTTTTTACTGTGCAGAAGCTTTTTAGGATATGAATGAGAAATTCACCAATGAGATATATTTTTTAAAAATCTGGAACTGAAAGATTCATTGAAGAAATTACAAACTACATTTGAAAGCTTTAACAACAGATTGGACCAAGGAGGAGAAAACCTTTCAGAATTTTAAGACAGATCTTTAAAAATAATACAGTCAGACAAACAGAAAAAAGAATGAACAAGGGCTTCAAAATGCATAGAACTATTTAAAGCAACTGAATTTATGAAATATCAATATTCTTGAGAGGAAAGAAAATCAAATAGTTTATAAAACCCATTTAAGGAAATAATATATTTTGTCTGTTCAAAAAGTGACACTCAAAGAAGAAAAATCTATTAGGTTGGTGCTAAAGTAATTGCAGTTTTTGCCAGTAAAAGTAATTCATAACCAGAACTAAAATTTTAGAAAATATGCATTGTAGGGTTGCAAAGGAGGACCAAAGTAAGATAAAAGAAAGATAATATAGAATAAAAATTACGGAGAGCAGAGCAAAATGGCAGACTAGACATCTCCATTCCTCCACAGAAACACCAATTTGAACAATTATTCATGCATAAAAAAGCCTTCACAAGAGCTAAGGAAACCAGGTAAGAGATTGCAGTACCTATTTAGAGCATAATAACAGGAAAAAAGACTTGAAGAGGATAGGAGGGACAATTTTACCTTACCTGCCCATTCCTCCCCCAACCCCAGGCAGCCAACCACAGAGAGAAATACAATCTGCTTGGGATAAAAAGAGGAAAATAAGCCTTGGGCCATAACATCAGTTGCCACAGTAAAACTCAGTACCAAGCAAATCTCTACAGTTTCTGGATCGAGGCCAATACCCACAGATTAAGACCCTAGACCTGCCTTGGTGTCAGAGGGAAATCCAGGAATCCAAGGCACCTGAGTCATAGACTAGATCTCCAGTCCTCATAAATGCTAGCTGACTACAATAGCCTCAGGCTCTGGACAGCTCTTCATGGCAGGAAGGCCTCCACAGCCACTACCTTCAGGAATTCAGCAGTGCTACACCAGCCTCAGTGGCCACAGGATTCCAGCCCAGCACCATACTAACCACAGAGGTCCTGGGCCTAGAGTTCCCCCTAGCACTGCAATGGCTGCAAAAGTCTCTGACATGGAGACCACACTAGATGGCCTGACCAGAATCTCTGCACTGGCTTAATGTTAAAGAGGGTTTCCAGACAAAGCCAGTTTGCAGTCATTGAAATAGATAACTACTTCTTCAAATTGCAGATATCAACACATGACTAGAAGGTTCAAGAACAATCAGGAAAACATGAAATCCCCAAATGGCCAAAGTAAAATGCCAGTGACAAACCCAAAAAAAATGGATATATATGAAAGACCTGACAAGGAACTCAAAATAACTATTTTAAGGAAACTCAGTGAACTTGAATAAAATGTTGAATAAAATGCAGAGAAATATTTTCCTCAAACAAACAAGGAAAACAGAAATGACCAGAACAAGAAATTTAATGGAGAGATTAAAGTAATTTAAAAATTAAACAGAAATCTGGAGCTAAAGATGTAATAAAATAAAAATAGATTGTATAAACAGTGGAATTGATCAAGCAGGAAAAAAATCTGTGAACTTCAAGACAATTTATATGTAAGTATAAAGTAAGAGGAGAAAAAAAGAAAAAGAAATAAGAAAATATTACAAGATTTATGGGAACACATCAAAACAGCAAGTGTTTTCAGTTATTAGAGTTAAAGGAAGCAAAAAGAAAGACAAAGAAGTAGAAAATTTGCATAGAGAAATAATAGCAAAAAAGCATTTCCAAATCTGGAGAAACATATAAATAACCAAGTACAGGACTATCAAAGGAAAATGTAAACACCACCTATGAAAACTTATGGGTTACAGCAAAAGCAGTTCTAAAACTAAACATTAGAGCAATAAATGCCTACATCAAAAAATGATCAACAACCTAACATTATACTTCAAGGAACTAGACAAACACAGACAAACTAAACCCGAAGAAAATAATAAAGTTTAGAGGAAAAATAAATAAAATCAAGACTAGAAGAGTGAGAAAAATATCAGTGAACAAAGAGTTAGTTTTTTTAAAAGATTAACAAAATCAACAAATCCTTAGCTAGAATAACTAAGAAAAAAGAGGGGACTCAAATAAATTAAATCAGAAATGAAACAGGAACATTCAATAACACAAAAATATAAATAATCATAAGAGACTATTTGCAACAAATATACATCAATAAATTAGATAACTTAGAAGAAATAAATTCCTTGAAACATACAACAAACCAAGACTGATTTATAAATAAACAGAAAATCTGAACAGATGAATAATGAGTAAAGCAATTGAATGAGTAACAGAAAGCCTCCCATTACAGAAAAACTCAGGACCTGATAGCTTCAGTGCTGATTTCTACCAAACATTTAAAGAATAATTAATACCTGTTCCTTCCAAGATGGTAGAATAGGATCAGCTGTGGTCTACAGCTCCCAGTAAGACTGACGCAGAACACAGGTGATTTCTGCATTTCCAACTGAGGCATCTGGTTCATCTCATTGGGACTGGTTGGACAGTGGGCACAGCCCACAGAGGGCAAACCAAAGCAGGGTGGGATGTCGCCTCACCTAGGAAGCACAAGGGGTTGGGGTATTTCCCTTTCCTAGCCAAGGGAAGCCACGAGTGACTGTACCTGGAGGAACAATACACTCTGCCCAAATACTGCACTTTTCCCATGGTCTTCACAACAGGTGGACCAGAAGATTCCCTCCCATGCCTGGCTCAGCAGGACCCACACACACAAAACATTGCTTGCTACAAGTACAGCAGTCTGAAATCCACTGGGATGCTGGAGCTTGGCAGGGGGAGGAGCGTCCACCATTGCTGAGGCTTGAGTAGGTGGTTTTACGCTCACAGTGTAAACAAAGCTGCATGAAAGCTTGAACTGGGTGGAGCCAACTGCAGCTCAGCAAGGCCCCTCTAGATTCCATCTGTGGGGGCAGGACATATCTGAACAAAAGACAGCAGACAGCTTTTGCAGACTTAAATGTCCCAGCCTGACAACTCTGAAGAGCAGTGGTTACCCCAGCATGGTGTTCGAACTCCAATAATGGACAGACTGCCTCCTCAAGTGGGTCCCTGACCACCGTGTAGCCTGACTGGGAGATACCTCCCAGCAGGGGCTGACAGACACCTCATACAGGCAGGTGCCCCTCTGGGATGAAACATCCAGAGGAAGGATCAGGCAGCAATATTTGCTGTTCTGCAGCCTCCACTGGTCATACCCAGGCAAACAGGGTCTGGAGTGGGACCTCCAGCAAACTCCAACAGACCTGCAGCTGAGGGACCTGACTGTCAGAAGGAAACATAACAAACAGAAAGGAATAGCATCAACATCCACAAAAAAGACATTCACACCAAAACCCCATCTGTAGGTCACCAATATCAAAGATGAAAGGTAGATAAAACCACAAACATGGGGAGAAACCCGAGGAGAAAAGCTGAAAATTTCAAAAACCAGAATGCCTCTTCTTCTCCAAAGGAACACAACTCCTTGCCAGCAAGGAAACAAAACTAGATGGAGAAGGAATTTGACAAGTTGACAGAAGTAGGCTTCTGAATGTCAGTAATAACAAACTTTTTTGAGCTAAAGGAGTATGTTCTAACCCATTGTAAAGAAGCTAAAAACCTTGAAAAAAGGTTGGACAAATGGCTAACTAGAATAACCAGGGCAGAGAAGAGCTTAAACCACCTGATGGAGCTGAAAACCACAGTACAGGAACTTCGTGAACCATACACAAGCTTCAATAGCAGATTTGATCAAGTGGAAGAACAGATATCTGTGATTGAAGATCAAATTAATGAAATAAAGCTAGAAGACAAGACTAGAGAGAAAAAGAGTGAAAAGAAATGAACAAAGCCTTCAAGAAATATGGGACTATGTGAAAAGACCAAATCTACATTTGATTGGTGTACCTAAAAGTGACAGGGAGAATGGAACCAAGTTAGAAAACACTCTTCAGGATATTATACAGGAGAACTTCCCCAACCTAGCAAGACAGGCCAACACTCAAATTTAGGAAATGCAGAGAACACCACAAAGATACTCCTCAAGAAGAGCAACCCCAAGACACATAATTGTCAGATTCACCAAGGTTGAAATGAAGGAAAAAATGTTAAGGGCAGCCAGAGAGATAGGTATGTTTACCCACAAAGGGGAATCCATCAGACTAACAGCGGATCTCTCAGCAAACCCTACAAGCCAGAAGAACATCCATACTCATGGATAGCAAAAATCAATATCGTGAAAATGGCCATAATGCCCAAGGTAATTTATAGCCTCAATGCCATTTCCATCATGCTACCACTGACTTTCTTCCCAGGATTGAAAAAAATTGCTTTAAAGTTCATATGGAACCAAAAAAGAGCCTGCATAGCCAAGACAATCCTAAGCAAAAAGAACAAAACTGGAGGTATCATGCTACCTGACTTCAAACTATACTACAAGGCTACAGTACCCAAAACAGCATGGTACTGGTACTAAAACAGATATATAGACCAATGGAACAGAACAGAGGCCTCAGAAATAACACCACACAACTACAACCCTCTGATTTTTGACAAACCTGGCAAAAACAAGAAATGGGGAAAGGATTCCCTATTTAATAAATGGTGCTGGGAAAACTGGCTAGCCATATGTAGAAAGCTGAAACTGGATCCCTTCCTTACACCTTATACAAAAAATTAATTCAAGATGGATTGAAGTCTTAAATGTGGCTGGGCGCAGTGGCTCATGCCTATAATCCCAGCACTTTGGGAGGCCAAGGAGGGCGGACCACGAGGTCAAGAGACTGAAACCATCCTAGCTAACACAGTGAAATCCCGTCTCTACTAAAAATACAAAAAATTAGCCAGGCATGGTGGCAGGCGCCTGTAGTCCCAGCTACTCAGGAGGCTGAGGCAGGAGAATGGCATGACCCCGGGAGGTAGAGCTTGCAGTGAGCTGAGATCGCACCACTGCACTCCAGCATGGACAACAGAGCAAAACTCTGTCTCAAAAAAAAAAAAAAAAAAAAAAAAAAAAAAGACTTAAATGTTAAACCTAAAACCATAAAAACTCTAGAAGAAAACCTAGGTAATACTATCCTGGACATAGGCATGGGCAAAGACTTCATGACTAAAACACTAAAAGCAATGGCAACAAAAGCTGAAATAAACAAATGATATCTAATTAAACTAAAGAGCTTCTGCATGGCAAAAGAAACTACCATCAGAGTGACCAGGTAACCTACAGAATGGAAGAAAATTTTTGCAATCTACCCATCTGACAAACGGCTAATATCCAGAATCTACAAGGAACTTAAACAAATTTACAAGAAAAAAACAAACAACCTCATCAAAAAAGTGGGCAAAGGATATGAACAGACACTTCTCAAAAGAAGACATTTATGCACCCAACACACACATGAAAAAATGCTCATCATCACTGGTCATCAGAGAAATACAAATCAAAACCACAATGAGATACCATCTCACACCAGTTAGAATGGCAATCATGAAAATGTCAGGAAAGAACAGATGCTGGAGAGGATGTGCAGAAATACGAATGTTTTTACATTGTTGGTGGGAGTATAAATTAGTTAAGCCATTGTGAAAGACAGTGTGGTGATTCCTCAAGCATCTAGAACTAGAAATACCATTTGACCCCGCAATCCCTTTACTGGGTATATATACAAAGGATTATAAATCATGTTGCTATAAAGACCCATGCGCACATATGTTTATTGTGGCACTATTCACAATAGCAAAGACTTGGACCCAACCCAAATGTCCATCAATGATAGACTGGATTAAGAAAATGTGGCATATATACACCATGGAATACTATACAGCCATAAAAAAAGGATGAGTTCATATCCTTTGCAGGGACATGGATGAAGGTGGAAACCATTATTCTCAGCAAACTATTACAAGGACAGAAAAGCAAACACTGCATATTCTCACTCATAGATGGGAATTGAACAATGTGAACACTTGGACACAGGGCAGGGAACATCACACACTGGGGCCTGTCAGGGAGTAGGGGACTGGAAGAGGGTTAGCATTAGGAGAAATACCTAATATAAATGATGAGTTGATGGGTGCAGCAAACCAATATGGCACATGTACACCTATGTAACAAACCTGCACATTGTGCATATGTACCCTAGAACTTAAAGTATAATAAAAAAAATTAAAAAGACAATGTGGCACATATACACCATGGAATACTATGCAGTCATAAAAAAGGATGAGTTCATGTCCTTTATAGGGACACGGATGAAGCTGGAAACCATCATTCTCAGCAAAATATCACAAGGACAGAAAACCAAACACCACATGTTCTCATAAGTGGGAGTTGGAAAATGAGAACACATGGACACAGGGAGGGGAACATCATACACCAGGGCCTGTTGAGGGGTGGGGCATGGGGGAGGGATAGCATTAGGAGAAATACCTAATGTAAATGATGAGTTGATGGGTGCAGGAAACCAACATGCCACATTTATACCTATGTAACAAATCTGCATGTTGTGCACATGTACCCTAGAACTTAAAGTATAATAATAAAAATAAATAAATAAGTATAATTGATACCATTCTTTCCCAAGCCCTTCCAAAAAAATTTTAAAAAGGAAATTCTTCCAAACTTATTTTAGGATGTCACCATTACCTTGATACCAAAACACAACAAGAACATAAAAAAAGAAAATTACATGAAAGTATCCTTGATGAACATAGATGAAAAAAATCCTCAACAAAATACTAGCAAAACGAATCCAACCAGCATATTAAAAAGGTCATTCATGATTACCAAGTGGGATTCACCCCAGGGATGCAATCATGGTTCAACATGTGCAAACCAATAAATCTGATACACTACATTAAGAGAATGAAGTATAAAAACCACATGATCACCTCAATAGATGCAGAAAAAACATTTGATAAAATTCAACATCACCTCGTGATGAAAGCCCTAAACAAATTCAGTATAGAAGGAACATGCCTCAACACAATAAAGGTCATATATGACAGACCCACAGCTATTATAAGTAGAAAAATGTTGAGAGCTTTTCATTTTTCCCCATTGAGCATAACGTTAGCTGTGGGCTTGTCACATATAGCCTTTATTTTGTTGAGGTGCTTTTCTCCTATACCTAATTCAGTTAAGAGGTTTTTATTATGAATGAATATTGAAAAAACCTCTTAAAATGTATATGAAACTACAAAAGACTGCAAACAGCCAAAGCAATCTTGAACGAAAAGAACAAAGAAGGAAGTATCACACCACCCAGCTTCAAAATATACTACAAAGCTATGATAATCAAAAACAGCATGATGCAGGCATGAAAACATACACGTAAACCAATGGAACAGAATACAAAGCCCAGAAATAAACAGCCAACTTATTGTCAACAAAGGTGCCAAGAACACACAATGAAGAAAGGACAGTCTTTTTAATAAATAGTGTTGGAAAAACTGGATACTGGCATACAGAATGAAAATACACCCTTATCTAACAGCATATACAAAAATCAATTCATAATAAAGACTTAAATGTAAGACCAAAACTATGAAACTACTAGAAGAAAACAAAGAGGGAAAGCTCCATAACACTGGTCTGGGCAATGATTTTTTGGATATGACAACAAAAGTATAGAAAACAAAAGCAAAAATACACAAATGGGATTACATCAAACTAAAAACCTTCTGCACAGCTAAGGAAACAACAGAGTGAAGAGACAACCTACAGAATAGGATAAAATATTGCAAACTAAACATATGATAAGAGGTTAACATGCAAAATACATAAGTAACTCAAACAACTGAATAGCAAGAAAGCAAATAATCTAATTTTAAAATAGGCAAAAGTCTTCAATAGACATTTCTTTTAAAAACAACATACAAGGCCGGGCGCGGTGGCTCAAGCCTGTAATCCCAGCACTTTGGGAGGCCGAGACGGGTGGATCACGAGGTCAGGAGATCGAGACCATCCTAACTAACACGGTGAAACCCCGTCTCTACTAAAAATACAAAAACTAGCCGGGCGAGGTGGTGGGCGCCTGTAGTCCCAGCTACTCGGGAGGCTGAGGCAGGAGAATGGCGTAAACCCGGGAGGCGGAGCTTGCAGTGAGCTGAGATCTGGCCACTGCACTCCAGTCCGGGCGACAGAGCGAGACTCCGCCTCAAAAAAAAAAAACAAAAAACAACAACATACAAATGGCCAATAAACATATGAAAAAATGTTTAACATCACTAATCATCAAGCAAATACAAATTAAAATCACATTATCACCTCACTTCTGCTAGAATGGCTACTATCAAAAAGATAGATAAAGGTAAGGTGCAAGGGCTCATGCCTGTAATCCCGGCACTTTGGGAGACCAAAGCAGGCAGATCACGAGGTCAGGAGTTCGAGACCAGCCTGGCCAACATGGTGAAACCCTGTCTCTACTAAAAACACAAAAAATTAGCTGGGCATGGTAATGGGTGCCTGTAATCCCAGCTACTCAGGAGGTTGAGGCAGGAGAATCACTTGAACCCAGGAGGCAGAGGTTGCAGGGAGCCAAGATTGCACCATTGCACTCCACCATGGGCAACAGTGCAAGCCTACATCTCAAACAAACAAACAAAAAAAGATAGATAAATAAAAAGTGTTGGCAAGGATGTGGATAAAAGCAATTCTTTGGACTGGGCACAGTGGCTTATGCCTGTAGTCCCAGGACTTTGGGAGACTGAGGCAGGAGAGTCACCTGAGGTCAGGAGTTTGAGACCAGCCTAGCCAACATGCTGAAACCCCATCTCTACTAAAAATACAAAGATTAGCTGGACATGGTAGCATGCACCTGTAATCTCAGCTACTCAGGAGTCTAAGGGAGGAGAATTGCTTGAACCCGGGAAGTGGAAGTTGCAGTGAGCTGAGATCACACCACTGCACTCCAGCATGGGTGACAGAGTGAGACTACCAAAAAAAAAAGAGGAATCCCTTGCACATTGTTGGTAGGAATGTAAATTAATACAGCTATTATGGAAAACAGTATGGAGGCACCTCAAAAAAACTGAAAATGCAACTACCATACAATCCAGAAAACCTACTACTGGGCATATATTCAAAGGAAAGGAAATTAATATGTTAAAGAGATATCTCCAGTCCCTTGTGTATTGCAGCTCTATTTACAATAGCCAAGAGATGGAATCAACCTAAGCATTCATCAACAGATTAATGGATGGAATGCAGTGGCCCAGTCTTGACTCAGGGTAACCTCTGCCTCCTGGGTTGAAGTAATTCTCCTGTCTCAGCCTCCCAAGTAGCTGGGATTATACAACTGGCTAACTTTTTTCTTTGTGCGTGTGTGTGTGTGTGTGTGTGTGTGTGTGTGTGTGTGTGTGTGTATTTTCAGTAGAGACTGGAGTTTTGCTATGTTGGCCAGGCTGGTCTTGACCTCGTCGCCTCAAATGATCTATCCATCTTGGCCTCCCAAAGTGCTGGGATTACAGATGTCCAGCTGAGATGTGGCCTGGCTGCTTCTAACAATCTGTGCTCATATATGTGAGCAAATAAATGATATGAAATTGGAACTTATATCTAAAGAGGAAGCAGAGAGTAAAGATTTGAAAAAATTGCAGCCTGGTTATGTGGTAGAAAAAGAAAGCCCATTCTCAGGGGAAGAATTCAAGTGGGGCTACAAAAATTCGCAAATCTAAAAGGAATGCAAGTGCTGATAGTCAAGACAACAGGGAAAAGGCCTCATAGGTATCTCAGAAACCTTTGAGGCAGGCACTGCCCTGCACATCCTTGGGACACTGCTACCTGCATCCCAACCACTGCAGCTCCAGCCATGGCTCAAAGGGGCCCAGGTACTCAGGCTGTTGCTTCAGAGGGTGCAAAACATAAGCCTTGGTGGCTTCCACATGGTGTTAAGCCCACAGGTCACAGAACACAAAAGTTGAGGCTTGGAAAGCTCCATCTAGATTTCACAGGATATTTGGGAAAGCCTGGATGTCCCAGCAGAAGCTTGCTGCAAAGGTACAGCCCTCATGGAGAACCTCTACTAAGGCAGTGGAGGGAAAACGTGGGATTGTGGCCCCCACACAGAGTTCCCAGTGGGGCACTGCATCTGTGAGAAGGCAGCCACCATCCTCCAGATCCCAGAATGGTAGAGCCACCAACAATTTGCACCATGCACCTGAAAAACCCACAAGCACCCAACACCAGCCCATGAGAGCAGACACAGAGGTTGACCCCTACAAAGCCACAAGCGTGGAACTGTCCAAGGCCTTGGCAGCCCACCCCTTGCATCAGTGTTTCCTGGATGTGTGACATGGAGTCAAAGGAAATTATTTTGGAGCTTCAAAATTTAGTGACTGCCTTTCTGGGTTTCAGACTTTCATTAGAGCATGTAGCCCCTTTCTTTTGGCTGATTTCTCCCCTTTAGAATAGAAGTATTTACTCAATGCCCATATATCAGTTCCATCTTGGAAGTGACTAACTTATTTTTTATTTTACAGGCTTATAAGTGGAAGGGACTAGCCTTGTCTCAGATGAGGCTTTGGCCTGTGGACTTTAGAGTTAATGCTGAAATGAGTTAAAACTTTGGGGGACTGTTGGGAAAGCATGATTACATTTCAAAATGTGAGAATACATGAGATTTGGGCAGGGTCAGAGGAAGAATAATATGGTTTGGATATGTGCCCCCACTTGAATCTCATGTTGAAATGTAATCCCCAATGCTGGAGCAGGGCCCTTGTGGGAGATGATTGGATTGTGCAGGTGGTTTCTCATGGTTTTACAACATTCCCCTCAGTGCCATCATCACAATAATGAGTTCTTGCAAATGTGATTATTTTAAATTGTGTATCACCTCCCACTCCTCTCTCTCTTGCTCCTGTTCAGGTTATATAAGACATGCCTGCTTCTTCTTCACCTTCCATCATGATTGTAAGTTCCCTGAGGTCTCTCTAGAAGCAGAAGCCAGTGTGCTTCTGGTAGAGCCTATAGACCTGTAAACCAATTAATCCTCTTTTCTTTATAAATTACCCAGTCTCAGGTATTTCTTTGTAGCAGTGTGAGAACACACTAATGCAGGAATATAAATTATTCTGCCATAAAGACACATGAATGTGTATGTTTGTATTAGTCCATTTTCATGGTGCTGACTGGGCAATTTACAAAAGAAACAGGTTTAATGGACTCACAGTTCCACATGGCTGGGGAGGCCTCAGAATCATGGCAGAAGGTGAAAGTATGTCTCAAATAGCCACAGACAAGAGAAGAGTATGAGAGCCAAGTGAAAGGGGTTTCCCCTTATAAAATCATTAGATCTTATGAGACTCATTCACTACAAGAACAGCATGGGAGAAACTCCTCCCATGATTCAATTATCTCCCACTGGGTTTCTCCCACAAAATGAGAGAAGTATGAGAGCAACAATTCAAGATGAGATTTTGGTGGGGACCCACCCAAACCACATCATTCTGTCCCTGGCCCCTCCCAAATCTCATGATCTCACATTTCAAAGCCAATCATGCCTTCCCAACAGTCCCCTAAAGTCTTAACTCATTTCAGCATTAACTCAAAAGTCCAACAATCCAAAGTCCCATCCAAGATAAGGCAAGTCCCTTCCGCCTATAAGCTGGTAAAATCAAAAGTAAGTTAGTTGCTTGCTAGATACAATGAGGATACAGGCATTGGTGAAATACACTCATTCCAAATGGGAAAAATTGGCCAAAACAATGGAGCTACAGGCCCCATGTAAGTTTGAAATCCAGAGGGGCAGTCAAATCTTAAATCTCCAAAATGATCTCCTTTGACTCCATGTCTCACAGCAAGGTCATGCTGATGCAAAAGGTGGGTTCCCATGGTCTTGGGAAGCTCTGCTCCTGTGGCTTTGCGGGATACAGCCTCCTTCCCAGCTGCTTTCGCAGTCTGGCATTAAATGTCTGTGATTTTTCCAGGTGAACAGTGCAAGCTGTTGGTGGATCTGCCATTCTGGGATCTGGAGGACTGTGGCCCTCTTCTCATACCTCCACTAGGCAGTGCCCCAGTAGGGACTCTGAGTGGGGGCTTCAGCCCACATTTCCCTTCTGCATTGCCCTACCAGAGGTTCTCCATGAGGGCCCCACTCCCACAGCAAACTTCTGCATGGGCATTCAGGCATTTCCATACATCCTCTGAAATCTAAGTAGAGGTTCCCAAAACCAATTCTTGACTTCTGTGCTCCCACAGGCTCAACATCAAGTGGAAGCTGCCAAGGCTTGGGGCTTGCACCTTCTGAAGCCATGGCCTGAGCTTTACATTGGCCCCTCTCAGCCACAGCTGGAGCAGCTAAGATGCAGGGCACCAAGTCCCTAGGCTGCACACAGCACAGGAACCCTGAGCCTGGCCCATGAAACGATTTTTTCCTCCTAGGCCTCCTGGCTTGTGATGGGAGGGGCTGACATGAAGACCTCTGACATGCCCTGGAGACATTTTCCCCATAGTCTTGGGGATTAACATTTGGCTCCTTGTTACTTTTGCAAATTTCTGCAGCCAGCTTGAATTTTTGCTCAGAAAATGGGATTTTCCTTTCTATCACATCACCAGGCTGCAAATTTTCCAAACTTTTATGCTCTACTCTCTTACAAAACTGAATGCCTTTAACAGCACCCAAGTCACCTCTTGAATGCTTTGCTGCTTAGAAAGTTCTTCTGCCAGATACCCTAAATCATCTATCTCGAGTTCAAAGTTCCACAAATCTCTAGGGCAGGGGGATAATGCTGCCAGTCTCTTTGCTAAAACATAACAAGAGTTACCTTTGCTCCAGTTCCCAACCAGTTCTTCATTTCCATCTGAGAGCACCTCAGCCTGGACTTTATTGCCCATATTGCTATCAGCATTTTGGGCAAAGCCATTCAACAAGTCTCTAGGAAGTTCCAAACTTACCCACATTTTCCTGTCTTCTGAGCCCTTCAAACTGTTCCAACCTCTGCCTGTTACCCAGTTCCAAAGTCACTTCCACATTTTTGGGTATCTTTTCAGCAGCACCCCACTCCTGATACCAATTTACTGTATTAGTCCATTTTCACACTGCTGATAAAGACATACCCAAGACTTGGCAACTTACAAAAGACAGAGGTTTAGTGGACTCACAGTTCCACATGGCTGTGGAGGCACCACAATCATGGCAGAAGGGCTTTTCCCTTCTGCACATCTCACATGGTGGCAGACAAGAGAAGAGAATGATAGCCAAGTAAAAGGAGTTTCCCCTTATAAAACTATCAGATCTCGTGAGACTTATTTACTACCATGAGAACAGTATGGGGTAAACCACCCCCTGATTCAATTATCTCCCATTGGGTTCCTCCCACAAAATGAGGGAACTATGGTAGCTACAATTCAAGATGAGATTTGGTAGAGACACAGCAAAACCATATCTATGTTCATTGGAGAACTAGTCACAATAGCAAAGACATAGAATCAACCTAAAAGTCCATCAACAGGAGACTGGATAAAGAAAATGTGGTACCTATTCACCATTGAATACTATGCAGCCATAAAAAAAGAGCAAGATCATGTCCTCTACAGGAACATGAATGGAGCTGGAAGCCATTATGCTTAACAAATTAATGTAGGAACAGAAAACCAAATACTGCATGTTCTCACTTATAAGTGCAAGCTAAATGAGAACAAATGACACAAAGAGGAGAACAACAGACACTGGGGCCTATTTGAGGGAGGAGAGTAAGAAGAAGAAGATCAGAAAAAAATAACTATTGGGTACTATGCTTAGTAGCTGGGTGACGAAATAATATGTACACCAAACCTTCATGACACAAGTCTACCTATACAACAAACTTGCACATGTACCCCTGAACCTAATATAAAAGTTAAAAAAAGAAAGTGTGGCTTTTTAGGACCTCCAAATGGTTCCACCCAACCTGTTTTTCCATAGCCAAGTCCAGCTATGACCACCTGAGAAAGAAAAAATATAATGACTCCATACTCTTCTTCTCTGTGGCTGATGCTCTCTGGATACCTCCTCCACCACCACCAATACATCTCCTAACTAGTCTCCCTGGACCCTCTTCTCTCAGCTGTCTATTTAAAGTTTGTTCCCAAAGTTATTCACAAAGGACATTCATTAGCCTGTTCCAGATGAAGATCCCCCAGGGAACTTGTGTTTCTTTACTCAATTGATCCCCAGTGCATGCTCTCAATAGAGCATGTATAACCTGTGTCACTCTGGGTCAAGTTTAATCTGGGGTAGGACAGGGAGTTCATATTATGCCTTCTGAGATTATCAGCTTATTTCTCCTACAACAGAAAAATTCAAGAGTACTCTGCTTCTCAAAGTCCTTGTTTTAGTGTCCTAGTTATTGGCTATGCTTTAAAAAGAGGATGTCCAAAAACTCTGGTTCAGCTCCTGTTTAATTAGTTGAAGAACAGAGATCAGCAAATCCCCACTGAGATGATAAAAAACAGAAGCAGCAGACTACTTCTTACCAAGAGAAGTTTGGAAATTTGTGTATTTCTATGTAATGTAGTATAGAACTTGCTTGCAGAAAAGGTAAAAAAAAAAAAATGCAACAAATCTTGTACTATTTTGTAATTATGTCACCTTCTAATTTTAATTTACCACCAAGAACATTTAGGATTAAAATCTCACAATAGTCATTTCGACAGTCAAGTCAGGAAGTATGTTAACTGTTTATAGCTTCATTTATTTTACTTCTCAGGAGTTGTAAATCCTGAAACTGATGCAGATGTGAATATTCAACCACTCCCTGAAGACTCCAGGTTAGTAACCAGGAGGGAAGGGCATCTGCAGCTGATGCTCTCTGGTTACCATCCTCAGCACCACCAACCCGTCTCCAAGCTAACCTCTCTGGACCTTCTTCTCTCAGTTGCATATTTAAAGTTTGTTCCCTAAGTTATTTACAATAACTTTTCTTGATCCCTGATTTCAACTGTCGACTGCAACCCAATAAGAAGTTATAAAATCAATTTAATGGGCTGCAACCAGCATTTTAAAAATTAAATAGAAAATATCAGATTTTATCACATGGCCAGGTACAGTGCCTCACATCTGTAATCTCAGCACTTTGGGAGGCCAAAGTGAGAGGATCATTTGAGCCTAGGAGTTCAAAACCAGCCTGGGCAACATAACGAGACCCCATCTTCACAAAACATAAAAAAATAATAATAATTAGCTGGGGATGGTAGTGCATGCCTGTGGTCCCAGCTACTCAGGAAGCTGGGGTAGGAGGATCACTTGAGCCCAGGAGATCAAGGCTGAAGTGAGTCATGATCATGCTACTGTGCTCCAGCCTGGGTGACAGAGTAAGACTGTGTCTCAAAAAAAAAAAAAAGATTATACCATATGTAGTAAGAAATGCTCTATAAAACTTTTAAGTGAGATCTATATGTGTTTATTAAAATATACATAATTTAGAATGAATTTTAATCAAAAATGCTTTAAAGCTGCTGCCTTATAAACATTTATAAAAACATAACTAGAAAGAAATCTTGAATAAATCAATAAGGGCACTCCCAGATAATGTGACTCTTTACCTGTATGAGCTCACAAATAAGTAGAAACTTATTTGAAATGCCCATGAAGTACTCAAGTATGGAATCTCCCAGAAAATCCTGTATCATAGTTTTATACATTTTCCCCATAAAATTCACATGCCCACATACACAAAATGTTTTACACATAATTTAATGGATTTACAGACATAGTAAATCTAATCTAGGGATTAGTAGATCCCTGGTTTAAAAATTCTTGCTTTAAATATTCTTAAGATCCTAAAATTTCCTTAGAATGTAATAGAATCTCCCTACCCTTACAGGAAAGCAAAATTCTAGATCTAAAGATTCTGAATGTGTTTGAGGAAGTATTCTAATCTAATATTTACTGACCCCTAGAAAGTATGTAGAATGTTTCAAATGACAGAATAGCATAACCCTAATACACAGATATTTGAATCTAACAGACAGACATAGGCTAAGAATTTGGAGGGTACCCTGGAAAGAAGTGGGAAGATGATACTTTTTTTGCATCAAGGGAATTAAGGAAACTGAACCCAAAGAAAAATGAGAAACTGCTATATTTATACAAAAAAAAGGTAGGGAAGAGTAAGAAAAACAACAATTCTGAGAAGAGTTAGGCACACAAAGGAAGTGGGGCAATGAATGGGGTCAATGAGAAATAAAGTTAACGTTGGGGGAAATAAATATTCTGGGAGGAGGTAGCAGCTGGAGACATTATTTTATTAACTTATTTCACAACTTTTTGAACATCATCTATGAGGCAGACCCTTGCCTCATGTGAGCACTAGGGAGAGTACAATGTGGAAAAACAATGACAAGAATTTTCCTCCATAGGGCAAATGGGACTGGAAGGATCCAACATCATTCAAATGGGCCACTGGTCTGGACCATGTCATCAGAGGAGTTCATCGTCCATTTCATTTTGTTCTTGTCAGACTTCATCTGTTCATTTCAGAGCACCTCTTCCTTTCTCACCTTTGGTTACTACTCTCTTTTTCACTTTGAGACTCAAAATTTTTTCAACAATGAAAAATAAAACCATTTTAACTGAGTTCATCCTTCTGGGTCTAACAGATATCCCTGAACTCCAGGTGGCAGTTTTCACCTTTCTTTTCCTTACGTATTTACTCAGCATCCTTGGAAATCTGATTATCCTCATCCTCACCTTACTGGACTCCCACCTTCAGACTCCCATGTATTTCCTTCTCCGGAACTTCTCCTTCTTGGAAATTTCCTTCACAAACATCTTCATTCCCAGGGTCCTGATTAGCATCACAACAGGGGACAAGAGTATCAGCTTTGCTGGCTGCTTCACTCAGTATTTCTTTGCCATATTCCTTGGGACCACAGAGTTTTACCTTCTGGCTGCCATGTCCTATGACCACTATGTGGCCATCTGCAAACCTCTGCATTACACCACCATCATGAGCAGCAGAGTCTGCACCCAGCTGATTTTCTGCTCTTGGCTGGGTGGGCTAATGGCTATTATACCACCAATCACCCTGATGAGTCAGCAGGACTTTTGTGCATCCAACAGGCTGAATCATTATTTCTGTGACTATGAGCCTCTTCTGGAACTCTCATGTTCAGACACAAGCCTCATAGAGAAGGTTGTCGTTCTTGTGGCATCTGTGACCCTAGTGGTCACTCTGGTGCTAGTGATTCTCTCCTATACATTCATTATCAAGACTATTCTGAAACTCCCCTCTGCTCAGCAAAGGCCAAAAGCCTTTTCCACTTGTTCTTCCCACATGATTGTCATCTCTCTCTCTTATGGAAGCTGCATGTTTATGTACATTAATCCCTCTGCAAAAGAAGGGGATACATTCAACAAGGGAGTAGCTCTACTCATTACTTCAGTTGCTCCTTTGTTGAACCCCTTTATTTACACCCTAAGGAACCAACAGGTAAAACAAGCCTTCAAGGATATGGTCAAAAAGCTTGTGAATCTTTAAAGAATTTAAGAATTATCTGTGGGACTAGGTATGAAAAAAGAGAGAAGAAAAAAAGAATTTAAGAATTTAAGATTTCATTGATGAGTCGCTACTATGTACTAAGCTCTCTGATGGTTATTAAGTACTCAATAAAGAGTTAAACTTCAGTTCAGTGGGAAGGACTTGGAAATAAATTACAACCTGTTAAGTGTTAATAGTGAAATGAATATGGTTTTATTCTATTTAGTTACTTAATTGAATAACTCAACCTAAGTTAGAGAGAAAATAAATGTTTTCAGAGGGGGTAAAGAAAGAAATTTTGGTAGAAGAAATATTGTGAAATAGGAGCACAAAATTTCAATCCCAGGAGACTAAGTAAATGTTACCACTATTAGTTTCAGTCAAAACAAAACAAAAAGCTATGGAGATGATAAATTTAGTTTTGAATTAAGTTAAATTCTCTTTTAAAATAAGTTAAATGCCCATCTGAATTTGGAACCAGATCTATGAATTTCACAATCCTTAAAATGTACATGGTAGTTAATGATGTGGGAATAAATGAGGTCATATATAAAAGCATGTATAGAAAAGGCTTAAATATTAAATGCTAAGGATTGTCCCAAAATTTAAAGAGCAGAAGCAGCAGAGGGGTTAATAAGAAAGGCAATTGACCTATCGAATTTATGGGAAGAGATGTCTCAAGAAACATAGTTTGTTGTCAATGTGAAGTGCTACAGAGAGCGATTAATAGGAAGAATGAAAGTGTGAGAACTGACGACTGGATTGTTATTGATCTTAGCCATTTTCAGCAAATGTGAAAGTTGGGTAGGAAGTTGGGTTGGGTAGGAAGAAATCAGATTGTTGTGGGTTACGAGTGAATGGGAGCTGACAAATTAGAGAACGATAAAATGGAATTTTGAGAATAGAGAAATGAAAAGAATGAGCCCCAAGTTATATTTCTCCATGGTGTTCTGTGCTTTTTCACTGGTAATATCATAATAATGGTTATAGATGTAAATCCGTATTCACCTCTAGTCTGTAAGGCACAGGAGTGCAGGGATAACAACTTCTTAATCACAATTTCATCTGCAATGCCAAGCAATGGTAAGTGCTCAATAAATAGTTCTTAAATGGATGAATGATGGATGGATGGATGGATGGATGGATGGATGGATGGATGGATGGATGGGTGGACGGAAGGACGGATGGGTGGGTAGACAAATGAATGAGGGGTCCCAGAACAGATTTTTTTAATGAAGGTTCGTGATCATTTGAGGGCTTATATACTTTGAGAAAGGAACTATCAAGACATGCTACATACGGACTTAGATCTGCCTGAAAATTCCACTCTGTTTTACTTATGGGGAACTGAAGCTTCAATAAGTGAAATCACTTCTGCAAGGTCACACAGTTAAGTGCCTGCACTACAATCAGAAGCCAAATCTGTCTGGTGCCAGAGCCCGCCTGCTTAACTACTGAGTCATACAGCCATTCTAACTAGTTTTTCCATTTCCTCTCCCCAACACTTCTAAGTATTTTAAGTGACCTTGATTTTTTACCTATCTCATTTTTCCAAGCTCTCAACAAGCTTTGTTAGAAGCCTTTTGGGACATGATTCTCTTTAGGAAGTTGGAAGTATACATAAGCCTATATTATTCCACCCTATGGCTCTTGACTTCTCTCAAAATCCTTCTCCTTTCCACATCCATATCTCTTGTGAAGAATGTGGATCTCCTGTTTATTTTCTCACTTTCAAAAGGAACATAAAGATCCCAAAGAGCATGGGAACTAACAAAACAGTATTTTGCTTCCATCCTACCCCCAACACACACAATAATAAGATTTCAATGAGGATTAAGTAATGAACCAGGAGACTCATATAAGCTGCTAACTGGACTCACTTCCTCCCTATTTATCTTCTTTCTGAGCTACAGGGGAATGGCCTTGGCTTCTAGACTTGAGGGCAGAAATGGTGGTCTACTATATATAATAGTGTCTACTATATAATAGGTACTCAATAAATGTTCAATTAGTAAAAGAACAAATGTACAAATGAAAAATGTCTTTATTACTTAAGGTTCGAGCAATTATCATAAGCTTTTCTACAAGCTACTTGTTTTTTAAAGGCTCTAATTTGACTGGGCACAGTGGCTCATGCCTGAAATCCCAGCATTTTGGAACGTCAATGCAGGTGGATTGCTTGAGCTGAGGAGTTCGAAACCAGCCTGGGCAACATGACGAAAACCTGTCTATACACAAAAATTTAAAAAGTAGCTGGGTGTGATGGCATGCACCTGTAGTCCCAGCTACTTGGGAGGCTGAAGTGGGAGGATCACTTGAGCCAAGGAGGTTGAGGCTGCCATGCACCAGGATCTCACCACTGCACTCCAGCCTGGGTGACAGACTGAGACCCTGTCTCTCTCTCTCTCTTTCTCTCTCTCTCTCACACACACACACGGGGTCAAAATCTTTGAAGACGTTTAAGCACATTTTATTTTGTTGATCTTTTGTATATTTTTAGTCTCAATCTCATTTATTTTTGCTCAGATCTTTATAATTTCTTTCCTTCTACTAATTTTGGCTTTTGTTTGTTCTTGCTTCTCTAGTTCCTTAAGATGCATCATTAGGTTATTTGAAATCTTTCCGGTTTTTTGATGTAGGCATTTATCTCTATAAGCTTGCCTCTTAATACTGCTTTTGCTGTGTCCCATATTTTGGTATGTTGTATTTCTGTTTTTATTTGTTTCAAAGAATTTTTTATTCTTAATTTCTTTCTTCACCCATCGGTTGTTCAGGAACACATTGTTTAATTTCCATGTATTTGCGTAGTTTCAAATGTTCTTGTTATTCATTTCTAGTTTTATTCCATTGTGGTCAGGTAAAATACTTGATTTGATTTTAATTTTTAAAATATTTTTGAGACTTTTGTGTGTCCTGACATATGGTCAGTCCTGGAATATATTCTTAGCGCTGATAAAAAGAATATGTTTTCTGCAGCTGTTGAGTAAAATGTTCTGCAAATATCTTTTAGGTCCATTTGGTCAATGATGCAATTTAAATCCAATGTTTCTTTGTTGATTTTCTTTCTAGACAATTTGTCCAGTGCTGAGAGTGGGGTGTTGAAGTCTCCAGGTATTACTGTATAAAAGCTTATCTCTCCCTTCAGACCTAATAATATTTCCTTTAAATACCTGGGTACCCTGGTGTTGGGTGCATATATATTTATATTGCTATATTCTCTTGCTAAATTGATCCCTTTATTATTTATGTAATGTCTTTCTTTGGTTTTTTTGTTTGTTTGTTTTTTGTTTTTTACGGCTTTTGACTTGAAGTCTGTTTTGCCTGATATAAGCATAGCTACTTCTGTTTACTTTTGATTTCCATTCATATGGAATATCTTTTTCCATCCCTTCACTTTCAGTCTGAAAATGCCTTTACAGGTGAGGTGAGTTTCTTATAGGCAACATATAGTTGAGTCATGTTTCTTTAACCATAAAGTCAGTAAACATCTTTTTTTTTTTTTTTTTTTTTGAGACGGCATCTCACTCTGTCACCCAGACTGGAATGCAGTGGTACGATCTCTGCTCACTGCAACCTCCACCTCCCAGGTTCAAGTAATTCTCATGCCTTAGCCTCCTGAGTAGCTGAAATTACAGGCATGTGCCACCAGGCCCAGCTAATTTTTGTATTTTTAGTAGAAATGGTGTTTCGCCATGTTGACCAGGCTGGTCTCAAACTCCTGGCCTCAAGTGATCCACCCACGTAGGCCTCCCAAAGTACTGGGATTACAGACATGAGCCACTGTGCCTAACTAGTCAATACCTTTAAGTAGGCATTTAACTTGTTTACATTTAAGATTATTGTTGATAAGTGATGACTTACTCCTATTATTTTATTTATTGCTTTCTGGTTGTTTTGTATATCGCTTGTTCCTTACTTCCTATCTTATTGTCTATTTTTGTGATTGGTAGTAATAAGATTTGATTCCTTTGTTTTTCCTTTTTCTATTGACTCTACCAGTGAGTTTATAGTTTTGTATATTTTCATCATGGTGGTCATCATTTTTTCTCTTCCAGATGTACGACTCCCTTGAACATTTCTTGTAAGCCCAGTATGGTGACTATTAATTCCCTTCATTTTTGCTTGTCTGCCACATATTTTATTTCTCCTTCATTCCTGAAGGATGAATTTGCTGGGCATAATATTGTTGGCTAGCAGGGGTTTTTTTTCTTTCAGTACTTTGAATACATCATTCCATTCTCTCCTGGCCTGTAAGGCTTCTGCTGAGAAATGCACTGTTAGCGTAATGGGGATTCCCTTACATATGATTTAATGCCTTTCCCTGGCTTTTTTTTTTTTTTTTTTTTTAAGTTTTTTCTTTATCTTTGGCTTCTGACAATTTGACTAAAATGTGTCTTGGAGAGGACATGTTTGGGTTGAATCTATTTGGGGTTTTTTTGAGATTCCTGTATTTGGATGTCCAGCCCTCTCTCAAGAATTGGAAAATTTTGACCTATTATTTTATTAAATATGCTTGCTATACCATTTCCCTAATTTTCTCCTTCTAAAATGCCCAGAATACAAATATTTGTTTGCTTAATGGTGTCCTGTAAATCCTATAGGCTTTGTTCACTTTTCTCTTTTGTTTTCCAGTCTGCCTGTGCTATTTCAAAAGACCTGTTTTCAACTTCAGAAATTATTTATTCTGCTTGGTCTAGTCTCATTAAAAAGTGAAAATCTTTATGGTCTAGGACCTTTTTTTTGCCACATTACTAAATTCAGTGGTGGATGTCTAATAGATATCTCAAACTCAAGCATTCTAACTAAGTGTCTAATCTACACCACCTCCCCATCTCACCTGACAATCTCTCCTTTCCTCCAGCCCCTGGCAAATTTGCTTTACCCACAATGAGCCTTTCCCATCTCAATCCCATGGTTTTAGTCTTAAACAATCCTACTACTTTTGGTTTCTCTGAAGATCTCACCTGACTGGAAACAAGTGCCTATAAATGCATCACTCTGAGCAGTTATAGATGAAGTTAGCTTCAAGCTGGGCAAAAATGTCTGTGTGAATACTAATGGGAAGGGACACTTGAGAATCAAATGACAAATCGATTTGAGAACAAGAAGACACAGAAGAATCAAGGCTAGCCCACTGTGCAGAAGGTACAAAGTTTTGTGAAGCATAAGACATATCTGTCTGTACATTAATTGAAGAAACGCTATTCTTTGGGCATGTGCTCCCTATTTCTTGCAAAGAATTAGAGAGACTTTTACCCAGGTTCACTTGAACAACAGTATTAATTGGCTCAACAGCAACAGGATTTACAATTTTTTGAAAGAGGTAGGCTCTTCTTAAGAGAGCAAGCCCTGAATCTAGGGCATGGATCAGGGTTCCTATTGACAAGGTAGTAGGTACACAGACTCTATGGCAGAAGCCTCATCAATACCTCACACCACAGGTTCAGCAGGGAGTCAGCTGCAGGCTCAACGACAAGCATAGGAGAAAACTACGTCACAGGTAACCAAAACCACTTTGGGATATGGTAAACGCAACTTCTGAGGCTATCTCAGAGGTGTTGTAAGGGTCTGCTTTCTGGCATTAGAGCTTCAAGATTATTAAAAAAAAAAGCTACTAGTTTTATTTCTGAAGCTTCTGGTTCTTGAGTGTCTGTCTAGGAGTTGGCTGGTTGCTTAGTGATTCAACAGTCTTATTGGACAATCTCTAGCTTTATAGACAGTTTTACATTTTCCTTTTCTAACTAGGTAGATATCTGGGTTCTGCAGAGATCATGGCCAGTTTAGTAAATGTGAGACTGTAATACCATTCCACTGGCATAGGGACAGACACACGTGCACTCAAAAATCTTGCCACAGTCCTCCAAGTGTCTTTTCAAGTCTCATTACTACATTTCTGTTCTCAGCACGCATTTTCATAAAGTGCTGCTTTATGAGAGAAAATTGAGAAAATGGTCTGTGAGAGCCCGCAGGGCATCCTTCAACTGGACAGTAAAATTTCAGTACGGGTTTTCAAACCATTTCTTTTTCTTTTTTTTTTAACTTTTATTTTAAGTTCAGAGATACAAGTGCAAGTCTGCAACATAGGTAAACTTGTGTCCTGGGAGTTTGTTGTACAGATTATTTCATCACCCAAGTATTAAGCCTGATACCCATTAGTTATTGTTTCTGATCCTCTCCCTCTCCCTCCTCCCCCTCCACCCTCCAGTAGGCCCCAGTGTATGTTGTTCCTTTCTATGTGTCCAGGTGTTCGCCTCATTTAGCTTTTCCACCTGTAAGTGAGACCATGCAGTATTTGGTTTTCTGTTCCTGAGTAAATTTGCTAAATATAATGGCCTCCAGCTCCATCCATGTCCCTGCAAAAGACATGTTTTTTTTTTATGGCTGCATAGTATTCCATGGTGTATATGTACCACATTTTCTTTATCCAGCCTATCACTGATGGGCATTTAGGTTGATTCCATGTCTTTCCTATTGTTAATAGTGCTACAATGAGCATACACATGCATGTGTTTTTATAAGCGAATGATTTATATTGCTTTGGATATATACCCAGTAATGGGATTGCTGGGTTGAACAGCATTTCTGCCTTTAGGTCTTCCAGAATCACCAAACCATTTATCATTGTTGGGTGTACTATTCCATCCTGCAGGCAGTGGCTGTTGACCAGGCGCATGCTGAGCGTGGGGCTGCTGGGCAGGATCTTGCACAGCCAAGCACTGTGTGCAGGTTGTTGGCCCACACTGCCTGGGACAGCTTAATCACCAACTGCTGGATCAGCTCCCAGGATGATGGCATCAGGCTGCAGGCTGCTGTCCCTCAGTTGGGGTCCCAGAGGCCCCCACAGTCCTGAGGCAGCCTCGACTTCACTTAAGGCTGCCAGGGTGGCCAGGGGGCCAGCCGCCAGCACTGCTGTCAAGGTTCCCATACAGCCACAGAGCATGATCATCTACACTACTCTCTGATCTGAACTATAATTATCTGTGGGTGGATTAGTGAAAGAAATCAACAATACCTGCTATGCTATGTTCCTTTAATTTAGAAAAAGGCAAATATGAAAAACATGATAACCTCAATTCTGAGTAGGGTAAAGGCAAGAGTATAAAAATTTCGTTGTACATTTCTCTAATTTATTTTATTTTATTTAACACACAAGGAGACAACATTTCTCTATTTTAAATATCTCAATAGAGAATCTTTACTTGGTGACCATTTTTATCAAACGTGTGGCATTTGATGAAATCATATATACTTCCTCCAAAATATTACGATATAGCCTCCTTTGTGACAAAGAAAACTCCACAGAACATAATATTCTTGGAAAACACTGTCTCTAGTTTGACGTGCCATAGATACTAGGCATGTTAGGCCTGTGCCATAATTCAAGTATTCTCTGGGTAGAGCTGAACAATGAGGCAGCTATCTAATCCTAATAGCCATAATACTTCATTTCATGGTAAGTTCCCACACCATTGTTATGTTTGTCCTTTCCCAAAATAATAGAAAATCATAAAAATATCACTAGTAACAATTCAGACTGTCATAACATTTAGTTCTTCCTGCAAATTCAGAAAATTATCAAAATTTTAATAAAATTTCTAAGAACTTTAAAATAGGAAGAGTATCAACAACAGTTAAAATTCATGGAAATTCAGTGTCTACACCAGCAATTCCTTGTTTTGCTTTCTTTTCTAAAACTGTCAATAATAACTGCAAATAAATATCCAAAAAGAAGAGATTATATAGATTATAACTGGCTTATTAATGATTTAAATATTTATTGACTTGAACTGTGGGTGAACAATTCTTTGCATGAGAAAATGCAGGGAAATTCTAGAACTTTCACAGTTTTGCATAAAGTTATTTCTTCTTCATGGGAGCTTCCTGCATCTTTTCGGACCTTTTGGATGTGGAGTCTCTGATATCATAGATCTAATTACTCGCAGAATATATACATGCTCACAATGTAGCATCATCATAAATTTGATGGACCAAAACTGTGCCCACCTTGGTCTTCCAACTCTAGACTGCCTAGTACCTGGTTCATACTGTGCACATTTAGTACCATAATGCCTCTAACTGGTCTGATCCTATATATGAAAAGGGTCTCATTATTATATAACAGAAGCTTGTATGTCAAATGGAGATTCAGCATAAACTGTTACCCCTCCCCACTCATGACCGTATCACTCACTCTTTATCCCACACATATTCTCCCTCTCAACACCTTTGACTTTGGCAATTTCTCACAAAGCAATGCACTCCTGCAGTTCTTGCCTGATTCAATTAACTTCCTTTTATCAATAGCTGTCTTTTTTGTTAGTGTTAGCATCTCCCTTTCTTTGATAAATATTTCACCCTGCTCCAGTCTTGGATTTCTGATAGAACTGTCAATCCACTCATCTCTCCTTATTTGATGTCACTGATAAACATACAATCTGGCTCATTCAATTTTGATACCACATTACCCTAGCTAAGAAATTGAGTCAGAGTTAAGCATATGAACCAAGATGGGCCTTATGACCTTTTCTATTTAGACTTGAAAGAAAAGAGAGATGGTGGCATGCTTTCTGGATCACAGATTTTAAGGACTATGTATTGGAGACTGTCTACTGTCTTCCAAATGAAAAAATCTGTCTCAATAGAATAATGCCAACCTTAAAAGAAGAAAATGGGGACAGAGTAACTATGTTTGAGTCCCTGTATTCTAGATCTAGTAACATCTGAAACCGGTTACTGCTGGACTTATAAGTTATGTGAATTATAAATTTTTGTCTTCACTTAAGATAGTTTGGCTTGGGTCACTGTCATGTGAAATCAAAAGATTCCTGAGTATTCCTCCCCTGACTTTATTTCTGTGATTTTAAACTAAGTTCTACTCTTCACCATAATACACAATTAGTACCCAACAAAAATGAAACTTAGGACACTCCACCCCTATTACTGGCCAAAGTTCTAGATTCTCCCGTGTTATTCTATATTTTTTCCTTACTTCTACTCCATTTCTGCATTTGACTGGATCCTGACATAGTGCCCAATGCTCCAAGATGCTTTATTTTTTCTGGGACACATCCATGATATAAGATTGTCAGTATCACAATCTCAATTCAGGAAACAGTCTTCCATATCTTGATAAGCCACACACTTTGTCATTCAAGAAAAAGAGGTATGAATCTCTACCATTTTATGATTGCAGAATAATGGTTTCTCTGTGTTATCAGGGATTTAGAATTTAAAAATTGAAGGATTGGCTAACCTACTCCAGGAGGACTACAGTAGAAGAACACAGATGTACCTCTCATAATGTGACTAGAGTTGAGAATACTTGTATTCCATATGAATATGAGTGCTCCCCATAAGTCTTCTTCAACAAATAGACATACACATACATCTATTAAAAACTTGGTACACAATCGAACTTTTTCTGTGGATGAGAATCAATCTCATTCCCCACCACTTTAATGCTTGTTCAATGAGCTCAAAAACAAAGTAAACATTAAAGCAGGACTGTAGAATTACGCATGAGCCTTTCCTTACCAAGACTCATCTGGCTACTGTCATTTCTGTGTCCAATCTTCTAATAGCAGAAATCAAAGCCAAGCCTATTGCATGGCACCTGCTACTTCCATATGCAATCAACCACCTGCTAATTAGTTAATTGCAAAGGGCCCTTTCTATTATAGTGGGGCAGCAATTGTCTTCACTGAAGCAGCCCTTCCTTTTGGTTATGGATTTCTTATGCCAGCTCAGCATTATCATTCATGGGCAAACTGAACGACTTATTTACTATCATTTTATCTCACATTTCTTATAAACAGGAAAAATATTATCATAATTAAATGTACACATATTTATTATATATCACCTTCTGCCTTGATGACCCACAGTTTACCAACCCAGAATCTATAACTAACTGCAAATTCCCAAAAGAGAGAAGATAATTGGCTCCATTTGGCTCATGCCTACACTTACTTCATTCTCCTCTGGCCAAGTTCATTCTCTTCTAGTTTTCTCAACATGTGGTGTGGGCTGGAAGAGAAAATAAACAATGATCTATCTTATGTACTATAAGGTTTTATCTTTGTCTTCCTCCTGAATCAAGAATTACCCATGAACACATGTTCCCACAAAGCTGTAGACTAGATTGAATTAATTCCTTCTGTAAATTATACTGTTCTTTTGTTACTCCCTCTTTGCTGCCTTATCTCTAAACTCCTACTGTCCTGGTGTATATGTTATTGCTCTCCAGTAATCTCCCAGGACCATGTTTCTCTTTCCTAACAAATTCTGTATGCTATGATTCACTATCACATTGGCATTCCCAAAAATCCATACTTGGCACACTCATCTATTAGGATTCTCTGTCTGAAGCCAAACTGGGATCAGAGGAGAGAGATTGTTCACAACTTAATCACAGATATCATCTAGGATCAACCTCAAATACAAACATTCCTCTCACCAAACATAAGCTGAGAATTAATCCTGTACATAGGGCTGTAGTTCAAACCCAAACACTGGTCCTTCCAAGTCCATGTCCCTCTACTCCTTCCAATCTGAAATTCCTTTTGTCAGGGAGAGTCATTTACTAGCTATTAGGAGTCACATGACAATTATCATTTCCATGTAAACATTTAGAGATTGCAAGTGTGTAAACTTGGAAAAGTTTGAGCAGGAGTGTCAGGAACAAGTGGAAGAGCAGTTCTCAAGTCTAGAAGAAATAGAGAAAGAACAAGACCTCCTACCTCTCATCAGAGGACAGTTATCAGGGTACATGAGACTGAAAGAGAAAAGGAGTTTCTGGGAGGAAATACTAAACCCTACTCTGTCTCTCACATTTCTTGACCAATATATGAGACCATCACAGCAACAGAAGGTAAATGCCCTAACTATCTCCCTCTTTAGGAGTCATATGGTGTTATGAACATTAAGAAAACAAGTTATATTGTCTAGCTTTATACATAAATATAATAATGGTATTTTATTTAACATTATGCCCAGGATACACTAGACTGCTCAAAAAAACATATCATTGCAAAATGGCAGTACTAAGTCCTTACCTAAAAATAATATCTTTGAATGTAAATGAACTAACATCTCCAATTAAAAGACATAGAGGTCTGAATGAAATACATGCTGCCTACAACAAACTCAATTCATCCCTAAGGACACATATAGACTGAAAGTGAAGAGATGGAAAAAGATATTCCATTCAAATGGAAATCAGAGCGGCACTAGCTATACTTATATCCAATAAAATATGCTCTAAGCCAAAAACTGTAAAAAGAGACAAAGGAGGTCATTATACAATAATAAAGGGATCAATTCAGCAAAATAATATAACATAGATGCAAAAATCTTTAACAAAATACTAGCTAACTGAATCCAACAGCATATCAAAAAGATAATCCAGCATTATCAAGCAGACTTCATACCAGGGATGCAGGGAAGGTTTAACATATGCAAATCAGTAAGTGCGATATACTACATAAACAGAATTAAAAACAAAAATCACATGATCATTTAAATAGATGCAGGAAAAACATTCCACAAAATCCAGCATCACTTTATTATTAAAACTCTCAGCAAAACTGGCATACAAGGAAGATACCTCAATGTAACAAAAGCCATCTATGACAAACCCACAGCCAACATAATAGTGAATGGGGAAAAGTTGAAAGCATTCCCTCTGAGAACGGGAACAAGACAAGGATGCCCACTCTCACCACTCCTCTTCACCATAGTACTGTAAGTTCTAGCCAGAACAATCAGACAAGAGAAAGAAATAAATGGCACCCAAATTGGTAAAGAGGAAGTCAAATTGTCATTGTTTGCTGACGATATGATTGTTTACCTCAGAATCCCTAAAGACTCCTCCAGAAAGCCCCTAGAACTAATAAAAGAATTCAGCAAAGTTTCTGGATACAAGATTAATGTATGCAAATCAGTAGCTCTTCTATACACCACAGGGACCAAGCAGAGAATCAAATCAAGAACTCAACCCCTTTTACAATAGCTGCAAAAAACATAAAATACTTAAGAATATACCTAACCAAGGAGGCAAAAGAACTCTACAAGGAAAACTACAAAACACTGCTGAAAGAAATCATAGATGACACAAACAGAAACACATCCCATGTTCACGGATGGGTAGAATCAATATTGTGAAAATGACCATAATGCCAAAAGCAATCTATAAATTCAATGCAATCCCCATCAAAATACCACCATCATTCTTCACAGAATTAGAAAAAAAATTCTAAAATGTATACGAAACCAAAAAAGAGCTCGCATAGCCAAATCAAGATTAAGCAAAAAGAACAAATCTGGAGGCATCACACTATCTGATTTCAAACTATACAGTAAGGCCACAGTCACCAAAACAGTGTGGTACTGGTATAAAAATAGGCACATAGACCAATGGAACAGAGTCGAGAACCCAGAAATAAGCCCAAATACTTAAAACCAACTGACCTTCAACAAAGTAAACAAAAACATATAAAGTGGGGAAATGACATGATTTTCAAAAAATGGTGCTCAGATATTTGGCTAGCCACATGTAGGAGAATGAAACTGGATCCTCATCTCTCACCTTATACAAAAATCAACTCAAGATGGATTAAGATCTTAAACTGAAGACCTGAAACTATAAAAATTCTAAAAGATAACATTGGAAAAACCCTTCTAGACTTTGGCTTAGGCAAGGGTTTCCTGACCAAGAACCCAAAAACAAATGCAATAAAAACAAAGATAAATAGCTGGGACCTAATGAAACTAAAGAGCTTTTGCACGGCAAAAAGAACAGTCAGCAGAGTAAACAGACAATCCATAGAGTGGGAGAAAATCTTTATAGTCTATACATCTCACAAGGACTAATATTCAGAAACGACAACAAACTCAAACAAATCAGTAAGAAATAAACAAACAATCCCATCAAAAAGTGGGCTAAGGACATGAATAGACAATTCTCAAAAGAAGATATACAAATGGCCAACAAACACATGAAAAAATGTTCAACATCACTAATGATCCGGGAAATGCAAATCAAAACCACAATGCGATTCCACCTTACTCCTGCACACATGACCATAAACAAAAATTTAAAAAACAGTAGATGTTGGCATAGATGTGGTGATCAGGGAATACTTCCCCACTGCTGGTGGGAATATAAACTAGTACAGCCACTATGGAAAACAGTGTGGAGATTACTTAAAGAACTAAAAGTAGAACTACCATTTGATCCCATAATCCCACTACCAGTTATCTACCCAGAGGAAAAGAAGCCATTATATGAAAAGATACTTTCACATGCATGTTTATAGCAACACAATTCGCAATTGCAAAATCATGGAACCAACCAAAATGCCCATCAATCAACAAGTGGATAAAGAAACTGCGGTGTATATATATATATGATGGACTACCACTCAGCCATAAAAAGGAATGAATTAATGGCATTTGCAGTGACTTGGATGAGACTGGAGACTATTATTCTAAGTGAGGTAACTCAGGAATGGAAAACCAAACATTGTATGTTCTCACTGATATGTGGGAACTAAGCTATGAGGACACAAAGGCATAAGAATGATACAGTGGACTTTGGGGACTTGGGAGGAGGTTGGGAAGGGGGCAAGGGTTAAAGACTACAAATAGGGTCTGGTGTATGCTGTCCAGGTAATGGGTGCACCAAAATCTCACACATCACCACTAAAGAACTTACTCATGTAACCAAATGCATCCTGTACCCCCAATAACCTACTGGGGGAGAAATAAATGAATAAATAAATAAATATAAAATGTGTTCTTCTAAAAAAAGAATTAATAAAGATCAAAGCAGAAATAAATAAAATTGAGACTAAAAAAATACAGATCAACAAAACAAAAAGTTGGTTTTTTGAAAAGATAAAATTGACAAACCCTTACCTGGACAGAAAAATTAAGAGATAACACAAATAAGTAAAATCAGAAATGAAAAAGGAGACCTCACAACAGATACCACAGTAATACAAAAGGTCATTAGAGACTGCAATGAACAACTATATGCCAATGAATTCAAAAATCAAAAGGAAATGGATTTATAAATCCCTCAACACATACAACCTACTGAGATGGAGCCTAGAGGAAACTGAAAACCTGAACAGACATGAACAAGTAACAAGATTGAATCAGTAATAATAATAAAAAGTCTCCCAACAAAGAAAGGTCCAGAACTAGATGCCTTCACAACTGAATTCTACCAAACCTTTAAAGAAAAATTAATATCAATTATTCTCAAACTATTAAATGTTGATGCAGAGAGAACTTTTCCCAACTCATTCCATGAGGTCCTGATTCCAAAATCAGAAAAGGACACAGAAAAAAAAAATGGACCAATATTCCTGATGAATATACACACAAAAATTCTCAACAAAATACTAGCAAACAAAATCAAACAATATATCAAAAACATAATACACCATGACTAAGTGGGATGTATCCCAGGAATGTAATGATGGTCCAACACATGCAAATCAATAAATGTGATTCATCACATAAAATAGAATGAAGGACAAAAAACACATGATCATCTCAATAGATGAAGAAAAGATACCTGATGAAATTCAATATCCCTTCATGATAAAAACTCTCAAAAAATTAAGTATGGAAAGAAAGTACCTCAACACAATAAAGGCCTTATATGACAAACCCATTATACTGAATCTGTTGTCTAACGTACCGAAATTAACATTATACTGAAAGCTTTTCTTCTAAGAACTGAAACAAGACAAGGAAATACACACTCACCACTCTTATTCCACATAATAATTGAAGTCCTAGTCAAAGCAATTAGGCAGGAGAAAGAAATGAAAGGCATTCAAATTGGAAAGGAGGAAATCAAGTTGTCCCTGTTTATATATAGAAAATCCTAAACACTCAACCTAAAAACTCTTAGAACTGAAAAGTAAAGTCATAGGATACAAAAGCAGCATGCAAAAATCAGTAGCATTTCTATACATGAACAACTAACTAGCTGAAAAAAGAAATCATTAAGGCAATCCCATTTACAATAGCTATCAAAAATAAAATAGCAAGGAATAAATTTAATCAAGGAAGTGAAAGACCTCTAGAAGGAAAACTACAAAACACTGATGAAAGAAACTAAAGAGGATACAAATGGAAAGATATCACATGCTTGTAGGTCAGAAGAATTAATATTGTTAAAATGACCATAATCCTAAAGCAATCTACAGATTCAATGCAATCCCTATTAAAACAATGACATTCTTCACAGAAATAGAAAAAACAATCTTGAAATGTGTATAAAACCACAAAAGACTTCGAAAAGGCAAAGCAATCCTGGACAACAAGAACAAAGCTAAAAGAATCACATTGCCAGACTTCAAAATACACTACAAAGCTGTAGTAACAAAAACAGCATGATACCAGCATGAAAACAGACACATAGACCAATTGAATAGAATGGATAACCCAGATATTAATACACATATCTATAGCCAATTGATTTTGACAAAGGCACCAAGACACTCTTGGGGAAAGGACAGTCTCTTCAAGAAATGGTGCTGGGGAAACTGGATGTCCATATACAGAAGTATGAAACTAGACTCCCATCTTTCTCCCTACAAAAATCAACTCAAAATGGATGAAAGACCTAAATGTAAGACCCAAAACTATAAAACTTCTAGAAGAAAACAAAGGGGGAAATCTCCATAACATTGGTCTGGGTAATGATTTATTGGATATAACAACAAAAGCAAAAGCAACAAATGTAAAAATATAGACAAACTAATTACATCAAATTTAAAAGCTTCTACACAGTGAAGGAAACAATCAACAGAGTGAGGAGGCGATCTATAGAATGGGAGAAAATATTTGCAAACTATTTATCTCACAGGTGATTAATATCCAAAATACATAAGGAACTCAACAACTCAGTAGCAAGAAAACAAATAACCTAATTTAAAAACAGGCAAAGAACCTAAATAGAAATTTCTCAAAGGAAGAGATACAAATGACAACAGGTATATAAAAAAAGTTCAACATCACTAATCATCAGAAAAATGCAATTCAAAACCACATGAGATATCACCTCACTCCTGTTTAAATGGTTATTATCATCTGGGTATGGTGTCTCATGCCTGAATCCCAAGCACTTTGGGAGGCCAAGGCAGGAGGATTACTTGAGCTCAGGAATTTGAGACTAGCCCAGGGAATACAGTGGGACCTCGTCTCTACAAAAAATAAAAATAAAAATAAATAAATTAGCTGGGGCACCGTGGCATGCACCTATAGTCCCAGCTACTCTGGAGGGTGGGGTAGGGAGATCATTTGAGCCCAGGAGGTGGAGATGACAGTGAGCTGAGATTGTGCCGCTGCACTCCATGCTGGGCAACAGAGAGAGACTGTCTCAAAAAAAAAAGAGAGGGGGCTATTATCAAAAAGACAAAAGATAACAAGTTTTGGAGAAAGGGGAATCCTTGCACACTGTTGGAAGTTCCCTAAAACTAAAAAATACAATTGTTCCCAACAGAAAATAAAAATAGGAAAAAAAAAAAAAGGCCAAGCACTATGGCTCATACCTGTAATCCCAGGGTTCTGGAAGACCAAGTTGGGGCACATCCCTTGAGTTCAGGAGTTCAACAACCCAAGAACAGCCTGGGCAACATGGCAAAACCCCGTCTCTACAAAAAATACAAAAATTACCCAGGTGTGATGGCAAGTCCCTGCAGTCCTAGCTACTTGAGAGGCTGAGGTGGAAGGATTGCTTGAGCCCAGAAGGTTGAGGCTGCAGGAAGCCATGTTTGTGGCATTGCATTCCAGCCTGGGAGACAGAGATTCTGTCTCAAAAAAACAAAATAGAATTACAAAATGATTTAGCAATCCTATTAATGGGCATATATCCAAAGGAAATTATATCAGTATGCCAAAGAGAAGATATCTGCATTCCCATGTTTATTGCGGCACTATTCACAAGAGTCAAGATACAGAACTAACCTAAGGGTCCATCTTAATGAATAATGAATTAATGAATAAAGAAAATGTAGTACATATACACAATGGAATAACATTCAGCCATAAAAATTTAATCCTATCATTTGGGACAACACAGATGAACCTGGAGGACATTATGTTAAGTGAAATAAGCCAAGCACAGAAAGACAAATTCTGCATGATCTCACTTACATGTGAAATCTCAAAAACCTGATCTCACAGAACTAGAGAGTAGAATGGTGTTACCAAAGACTGGGACAGTTGTAGAGGGGGAGGACTGGGGAGATACTGGTCAAAGGATACAAAATTACAGTTAGATAAAGAGGAATAAGTTCAAGAGATATGTTGTATAGCATTGTGACTACAATTAATATAAAATATATTGTATTCTTGAAAAATGCTGAGAATGGATGTTAAGTGTTCTAACCACAAAAATGATAGCTATGTGAACTAATGCATATGTTAATTGGCTAGATTTAATCATTCCAAAATGTATATATTCTTCAAAACATCATGGTATACATGATAAATACATACAATTTAACTGTCAATTTAAATAAATAAATAAAGTTGAAAAAATACTGGTAATTGTTCTATTTTCCACAATTGTTTTTGTTTTGTTTTGTAGAAATAGGATTTCATTATGTTGCTGAGACTGGTCTCGAACTTCTGGGCTCAAGCAATCCACCTGCTTCAGGCTCCCAAAGTGCTGGGACTACAGACATAAGACACCATGCCCAGCCCATGATTATTTTTAACCATCATTATTTCTGCAGTTTTCATAAGGCTTTTGTAATATACTGATGTTCTCCTGTAAACTTCTTCAGAGTCTCTTTAGACTTCTTCCCTAAACTTCTATTAAAAGTTCAATTCAAGAGTTCTCAAAAATTAGGGTTCATAAGTATGTTCTACATATGGGTCTCTTGAGATCTTTTATTTATTTCCTCAAATGATTATGTTGAGGTCTCCTCAGAATAGAAATTTTTAAATGTGCTTCAGTCTGGTGTAAAATCAGAGAGGATGCACATATCTATGTTCAAATGAGGCAAAGCAGAGGAAATAAATATTTGAAGGGAGAGTGCTTCCTAGGGTTTTATTCCCACTAGTATAACATTGCATAACTTAAAATAAGTCACATCTCAAAGGATTAGTTACTGGCCAAGGTGCATTTAAATTAATGTGCAAATAGGAAGTAGCAAATGAGAACTAAACTGATATATAACCGGATGAGTAAGATTTTTCTTACTAAGTTTTCATAAGTTTGTGAACTTTGTGAATGATTACATCAACAAATCACGGTTGGAAAAGCAAACAAGTTGAATTTTATGCCACCTTTCATCCATATCTGACACCTAAATTGTGATCCATTCCACAGACATCTATGGTCAAAATCCTATAACATTTGACCTGAAAGTCAAGTGTAAGTATATTCTCAGCTTATAGTTATATCTATGTTACCTTTTTGTAATTGTGGAACATGAAATCATGTAACTGTAATTTTTTTTTTTGTTTAATTAAAAAGTACCTTATGCTTGTAGCCCCTTTCCTGAAAGTAACTAGTCCATTCAGAGGCTTAGAGAATGTGTAGCATGGGCCCCAAGTACAAATAAACACTTCTCCTTAAATGTCAGTGGGGAAGATTTAAAGGAACAGATAGCTCAGTGTCCTGAAAACTAAGGACAAGGAACAGTTCTGTGCTCAAACAAACCTTACACACATTGAGTCCTTTTTACAGTCAAACCACAATGTATATATATACTTTGAAACATAACATTGTACATGATAAATACAAACAATTTGATGTCAATTTAAAAAAAAATAACAAAACCCTGAAAAAAAAATTATTATATTCCTCTTACTCTCAATAACAAATAGAACAAATATAGATTTTTATTATTTGGTGATAGAAGAGCACCAACTATGAACAAGAAAATTTCAAGTGGGGGTGGAGGGAGGGAGAGCATCAGGAAGAATAGCTAATGGAAGCTGGGCACCACCATGGCACACATTTACTTATGTAACAAACCTGCACATTCTGTACATGTACTTCTGACCTTAAAATAAAAGTTGAAGAAAAAAGAAAAATACAGTCTTACTGATAAAGGCCTGGCTCTCAGCTCTTGAAATCCCAGCAAAGATGAGGTAACACACATGACTCACTGGCCATTCATCAGTGGAAAAAGAAAGGCAAAGGTAAAATCAAGTTACAGAACCAAGGAGCTTTATGTTAGGCTAGACTTTGAAAGTTTTAGTTTCTAGGCAAGAAATCTAGGGAAGAAAGTACAACTGTATCATAAATGGCCAAGGATAAATCGCAAATGAAGAACAAAGTAAAGTGGCGGGGGCACTAATTTTTTTCATTTATTTAACAACTATGTATTTTGCCCATACTGTGTGTTTTTGCTGTTGTTATTGGGAGATAAATGAATATCAGAAAAGAAGAAAAGTATATTTATAAAGAGATCTAGCATAAGCCAACACTATAATCATTCAATAAGCCTTGATTCTCTTGTCCTTCACCTGCTCTTAAGGAACTTATAAACTAGTTTTGGAAAGATGACACACACATAAGATAGAAAATGGTTGATGCCTGAACAGAATGCATCATTATGTTAATTCTTATCTTAGAATCAGATATTTCTCTGCATTTATTTTGTGTCCCACATATTCAGATATTCATTTTGATTTTAAAATTCCACATAGAGTACAGTCACTATGGAAAACACATGGCATTTCCTCAAAAACATTAAAAACAGAATTACCATACAATCCAACAATGTATATCTCTGGGCATATATCCAAAAGAATTGAAAGGACTTTTTAATGATTGCCATTCTAACTGGTGTGAGATGGTTATCTCATTGTGGTTTTGCTTTGCACTTCTCTGATGGCCAGGGATGATGAGCATTTTTTCATGTGTCTGTTGGCTGTATGAATGTCTTCTTTTGAGAAATGTCTATTCATTTCCTTTGCCCACTTTTTGATGGGGTTGTTTGTTTTTTTCTCGTAAACTTGTTTGAGTTCTTTGTAGGTTCTGGATATTAGCCCTTTGTCAGATGAGTAGATTGCAAAAATTTTCTCCCATTCTGTAGGTTACCTGTTCACTCTGATGGTAGTTTCTTTTGCTGTGCAGAAGCTCTTTAGTTTAATTAGATCCCATTTGTCAATTATGGCTTTTGTTGCTATTGCTTTTGGTGTTTTAGACGTGAAGTCTTTGCCCATGCCTATGTCCTGAATGGTATTACCTAGGTTTTCTTCTAGGGTTTTTATGGTTTTAGGTCTAACATTTAAGTCCCATTTCTTGTTTTTCTCAGGTTTGTCAAAGATCAGATGGCTGTAGATGTGTGGTATTATTTCTGAGGGCTCTGTTCTGTTCCATTGGTCTATATCTCTGTTTTGGTACCAGTACCATGCTGTTTTGGCTACTGTAGCCTTGTAGTACAGTTTGAAGTCAGGTAGCGTGATGCCTCCGGCTTTGTTCTTTTGACTTAGGATTGTCTTGGCAATGCGGGGTCTTTTTTGGTTCCATATGAACTTTAAAGCAGTTTTTTCCAATTCTGTGAAGAAACTCATTGGTAGCTTAATGGGGATGGCATTGAATCTATAGATTACCTTGGGCAGTATGGCCAGTTTCACAATATTGATTCTTGAGCATGGTATGTTCTTCCATTTGTTTGTGTCCTCTTTTATTTCACTGAGCAGTGGTTTGTAGTTCTCCTTGAAGAGGTCCTTTACATCCCTTGTATGTTGGATTCCTAGGTATTTTATTCTCTTTGCTGGAGAGGATGTGGAGAAATAGGAACACTTTTACACTGTTGGTGGGATTGTAAACTGGTTCAACCATTGTGGAAAACAATATGGCGATTCCTCAAGGATCTAGAACTAGAAATACCATATGACCCAGCCATCCCATTACTGGGTATATACCCAAAGGTTATAAATCATGCTGCTATAAAGACACATGCACACATATGTTTATTGCAGCACTATTCACAATAGCAAAGACTTGGAATCAACCCAATGTTCATCAGTGACAGACTGGATTAAGAAATGTGGCACATATACACCATGGAATACTATGCAGCCATAAAAAAGGATGAGTTCGTATCCTTTGCAGGGACATGGATGCAGCTGGAAACCATCATTTTCAGCAAACTATCGCAAGAACAGAAAACCAAACACCGCATGTTTTCACTCATAGGTGGGAATTGAACAATGAGATCACTTGGACTCTGGAAGGGGAACATCACACTCCAGGGCCTATTATGGGGAGGGGGGAGGGGGGAGGGATGGCATTGGGAGTTATACCTGATGTAAATGACGAGTTGATGGGTGCTGACGAGTTGATGGGTGCAGCACACCAACATGGCACAAGTATACATATGTAACAAACCTGCACATTGTACACATGTACCCTAGAACTTAAAGCATAATAAAAAATAAAAATAATAAAAAAATTTTTTTAAAAAGAATTGAAAGGAGGCTCTCAAAGAGATATTTGAGCATCTATGTTCATAGCAGCGCTATTCACAATAGCCAAGTAGAAGCAATCAAACTTCCATCAACAGATGAAGGAGTAAACAAAATGTGGTATGCACATACAATGGAATATTATTCAACATTAAAAAGGAAAGAAATCTTGTCACATGCTACAACACGAATAAACCTTGAGCTTGGGCCTAAGGGAAAGCAGACACCAGCAGCAAATATTTAGAGACTGGTAATAGTTACAAGAGTCCACATATTCAAAAATCAAAGGGAAGCTGGGGAATCTTTGATTATCACAGTTTCAGTAGTACTGCTGATTCCATCCCAAAGACTTTTCAACTGTGAGCTACCTTTTTTCTTTTTTCTTTTCCCTCTGAGCCAAAGACAGTGATGAAAGAAACATCACTGCCAAATTAACAGACATAATGAAAGATCAAAAGTAGAGACATGTTCAAAGTGAAAATAAAAACTGGAAATGAAGAATTTAGGCATTCGTTTTGAAGGTAAGCTAGGAAAGTATATGAAAATTGTTAAGAGGAGTTTTAGAGAAAATCCTACATGAGAATTTAAGAAAATAGTTCTTGTAAAGAGCCAGCTCTTATCCAATAAAAAAAATTTTTTGAGTAAGACTGTCAAAAAGAAAAAGACACTTAAACTAATCCTATGGGTAAAACTAGCCTCTCCAAAATGTTCTTGAGCTCTTCTGTGTTCATCACGAACATTTTTCCTCTATACATTCATAGGCAGCAAAAGTTAGAAATGAAAAACCAAACCTTTCTGACAGGATTCATTCTGCTTGGACTAACAGACAACCCAGAGCTTCAAATTATCATTTTTGTATTTCTCTTCCTCACTACATATTCAGCATCATTGGAAATCTGATCATCATCATCCTTACACTACTTGACTCCCACCTCCAGACCCCTATGTATTTTTTCCTTCGGAACTTCTCCTTCTTAGAAATTTTCTTTACAACCACTTTTACTCCAAGGCTACTGTTCAGCATCTTAACTGGGAATAAAGCCATCAGCTTTGCTGGATGCTTCACTCAATATTTTTTTTGCCATATTCCTCGGGGCCACAGAGTTTTGCCTTCTGGCTGCCATGTCCTATGACCGTTGTGTAGCCATCTGCAAACTCCTGCATTACACCACCATTATGAGCAGGAGGGTCCACATTAAGCTGGTTCTCTGCTCTTGGCTGAGTGGATTCTTGATCATCTTTGTTGAATCATCTTCACCAGTCAGCTGGATTTCTGTGCCTCCAACAGAAATCATTATTATTGTGAATCGTTAATATTGTGAATCATTATTATTGTGACTATGGACTCCTCATAGAAATAGCTTGCTCAGATACAAGTCTACTGGAACTGGTTGACTTTTTCTAAGCAGTTATGGTGCTAGTGATTCTCTAGTGCTAGTGATTCTCTCCTACACAAACATTATCAGGACTATTCTGAAGCTCCCCTCTGCTCAGCAAAGGAAAAGGGCTTTTTCCACATGTTCTTCCCACGTGGTTGTCATCTCTCTTTCTTATGGCAGCTGCATCTTCATGTACATAAAACCTTCAGCAAAAGAAGGTGTTGCCTTCAATAAAGGAGTAGCTGTGCTCAATATCTCAGTTGCCCCTTTACTGAACCCATTCATTTACACTCTAAGGAATAAACAAGTAGAACAAGCCTTCAAGCATGTGGTCAGAAAAATTGTGAGTCTTTATTCAGTTTAATCACCCCAAAATAAATAGAACTTTTGAATGATATTCATGGAGCTCCTCCAGCTGATAACTTGAGCTTCAGATTTCTCCTTTTGTTAAAGTGATTTCTCAGAAAAATACAATGTGAGCACGTGTCTTTCTTTTTTTTTTTTTCAAACTTGCTGACAAAAGTAGTCAGAGAAGGCAAGTTCAAACTTTTTTCTGGTAGATATATTTTAATGAAGGGAAAAATTAGGAAAATTATATTCTTAGACTTTGTACACAAAAACAACTACTTGGTTAAAAACTATTTTCTTATAAATCTGGTGATTAGCTGAATAATTAAGTCTTCCTTCTCATGAGGAGCTCTTAGTCTCATCAATAAAAAAAAGTTGCAAACACATTGGGTCAGAAATGGCTAGCTACTTCTCAAAGAAGGTTATCGATGATGTCCTACCAAAAAAAATTCTATTCCAGATCACCTTTTCTTAGGTTCTAAACAATTTTGATTCTGAAGCTTCTTCCTCTGACAACTCCAAAGATTATTTCTTTCTGGCATAAACCACAGAAATTATTTCCAGTTGTAAAGTACAGTACTGGCTTTCATGTGTGTTCCTAGAACATTGCTGACTGTCTGATTTGAGAGCTGAAATCAGAATGAAAACTCTTACCAGAGAACCATCTGGATTCCATTTAAAGGAAGACTCAGGTGAAGAAAACTCTTCGGCAATTTTGGCAATTATAAAAATCTGTTAAGAGCTGTATTGTGAAAAGGATGTGCCTAGCTTTTACAGGATATATTTAGAGATAAAACTGAGGAGGTTGGGAGTGTTAGGATACTATGCCGTGGTCTATTAACTATCTTAACAAATTTCTGCCATCAGAGTCCCTTGGATGCCCCTCTGACCTTGCCAACTATTGTGGTAATTCCAGCCCCCTAGCGTCCGGTGCTTAAGTGGAGTCACCTGGCATTTACTACTTCAGCCCTCATCATCTCAATGAACATCAGCAAGCCCAGCTCCATGCCTATCCCTCTTACCATCATCCCTGGTGAATAAAAGCCACCAGTGAACTTACTAATCATGCTGGTGCACCTCTCAGAAACACATTCCCTTATGCCTTGGTGAATGGTGTGTCCTGTAGGCCCTCCTATGAAGTAAATCATCTAGTGGGCCTTATGGTCTAATAGCATATATCCATCCTATCATGCCAATCTCCCTCAACCTCTTTATTTATTCCTTTACCATCTTCCAGAGCAACTCAGATATTTCCACAGTGTTGGACATCACAATTTTCAGGCTCAAAGGTCTGCCCCAGCAGTGAAGTGAAATCCTCACTCCACATTCTGTGAAAGTGCTCCCCAAGTCAATAAAATCTAGCTCAGCCAGTCTTACATGTTAGACCCCTGATCAAAATTCAATCCCAGGAGCACTCCTCTAACTCCTGCCAGTACAAGATAGCCAATTCTTACAATTCTTTCAGTATGTAGGTTCTTTCCTCCCTATCAAGCCCAGCATGTCCTTAGCTGGATTATATTGGGTTTAACCCTAACAGATCAGCCTAGCATCTGGGAGAGGAATTGAGTACAACTACTGAAGGAAGCATCAGGTGATCTCCTGAAACATCTTCCAGGTAACTCTTACTACGAAAGAGTGGACCACCTCTGCAAATCAAAAGTGTTTGGAGGGAGTTGCAAAGTAAAAATACTTACAGGCATCTATCCAGATGTCCCTTTTCGTGTTTCCAGTCTCAGATTTCCCCATCAAGGTCCTTAGCTTTATAACAGACCTTCCTTGCTAATGATTCAAATATGTCTGAACCTCTATGTCATTAACAAGTAGATCAACACGCCAGTCAACCAAGTCTGTCCTTCCACTACAAGATATAAGACCCTCTTTTTAAGCTACCACATAGGCCCTCTGGATCTCATAAGCCACTAACTGCTGTTAAAAGCCCTTAGACTCTCATCACCTCTCTTCAGGACATCAATACAACTTAGCAGTAACTGTCAATTCCATTGTCTTTGTAGGCATTTATTCCCCTGTGTTTTTCAAATACCTGCATCATTACATATGCCACTGCATTCTTCTTGACTAAGACATTTTTCCAAACAAACCAACTGGAGGATTTTGAACTTGAAGGATTTTGAAGACTGTAGTGCACTGAAGTTATTGATAGCAACATGAACAAAACTAAGCTAAGCTCAGTTCTTTACTAGATGGACTCAACCCACCAACCATCAGCCTTACAGAATAAAATCCATGCTCATTTCTGGATATAATACTATTTATTTCAGTCCTGCTTATTTGTCTATACATGCTGTTTAACATAAATCAAAAATTACACGACACACAAAAAAGTGAGAAAAAAACAGTAGCAAAATATAAAGCAATGAATAGAACTAGACTCAAAAATGGCACAGATGTTGGAATTATTAGACAGTGACTATAAAATGATTATGATTACCATGTTAAAGTATTTAGTGCCAATTGCTGGCAAGATGACCAAATAGGGACAGCTCCGGTCTGCAGTTCCCAGCAAGATCGATGCAGAAGGTGGGTGATTTCTGCATTTCCAACTGAGGTACATGGTTCATCTCACTGGGACTGGTTGGACAGTGGGTGCAGCCTACGGAGGGTGAGTCAAAGCAAAGTGGGTGTCAGCTCACCCAGGAAGCACAAGGGTTTGGGAAATTCCCTCCCCTACCCAAAGGAAGCCATGAGGGACAGTGCCATGAGATATGGTGCAGTCCAGCCCAGATACTGCACTTTTACCAAGGCCTTTGCAAATGGAAGACCAGGAGATTACCTCCGGTGACTACACCACCAGGGCCCTGGGTTTCAAGCACAAAACTGGGTGGTCGTTTGGGCAGACACCAAGCTAGCTGCAGGAGGTTTTTTAGGGTTTTTTTTTTTTTTTTTTTTTTTTTTTTTGCTTTTTATTTTGTTTTGTTTTGTTTTTTCACACCCCAGTGGTGCCTGGAATGCCAGCAAGACAGCACCATTCACTCCCTTGGAAAGGGGGCTGAAGCCAAGGAGCCAAGTAATCTAGCTCGGCCATGGAGCCCAGCCAGCTAATATCCACTGGCTTGAAATTCTCACTGCCAGCACAGCAGTCTGAGGCCAATCAGAGATGCTCCAGCTTGCTAGAGGGAGGGGCATCCATCATTGCTCAGCTTGAGTAGGTGGTTTTACCCAAACAGTGTAAAAAAAGCTGCCGGGAAGTTCAAACTAGGTGGAGCACACCACAGCTCTGAATAGACCAATAACAAGTTCTGAAATTGAGGCAGTAATTAATAGCCTACCAACCAAAAAAAGTCCAGGACCACACAGACTCACAGCTGAATTCTACCAGAGATACAAATAGGAGCTGGTACCATTCCTTCCGAAACTACTCCAATCAATAGAAAAAGAGGGACTCCTCCCTAACTCATTTTATGAGCCCAGCATTATCCTGACACTAAAACCTGGCAGAGACACAACAAAAAAAGAAAATTTCAGGACCATATCCCTGATGAACATCTATGCAAAAATCCTCAATAAAATACTGGCAAACTAAATCCAGCAGCACATCAAAAAGCTTATCCACCATGATCAAGTCAGCTTGGCCCGGGGATGCAAGGCTGGTTCAACATATGCAAATCAATCAATGAAATCCATCACATAAACAGAACCAATGACAAAAACCATGTGATTATCTCAATAGATGCAGAAAAGAACTTTGACAAAATTCAACAGCCCTTCATGCTAAAAAAACACTTAATAAACTAGGTATTGATGGAACATATCTCAAAATAACAAGAGCTATTTAAGATAAACCCACAGCAAATATCACACTGAATGGGAAAAAACTGGAAGCATTCCCTTTGAAAATGCACAAGACAAGGATGCCCTCTCTCACCACTCCTATTCAACACAGTATTGGAAATTCTGGCCAGGGCAATCAGGAAAGAGAAAGAAATAAAGAGTATTCAAATAGAAAAAGAGAAAGTCAAATTCTCCCTGTTTGCATATGACATGGTTGTATATTTAGAAAACTCCATTGTATCAGCGCAAAGTCTCCTTAAGCTAATAAGCAACTTCAGCAAAGTCTCAGGATACAAAATCAATGTGCAAAAGTCACAAGCATTCCTATACACCAAGAACAGACAAATAGAGAGCCAAATCATGAGTGAACCCCCATTCACAATTGCTACTAAGAGAATAAAATACCTAGGAATACAACTTACAAGAAATGTGAAGGACCTCTTCAAGGAGAACTACAAACCATACCTCAGTGAAATAAAAGAGGACACAAACAAATGGAAGAACTTCCCATGCTCATGGATAGGAAGAATCAATATCGTGAAAATGGCCACACTGCCCAGAGTAATTCTTAGATTCAATGCTATTCTCATCAAGCTACCATTGATTTTCTTCACAGAATTGAAACAAACTACTTTAAATTTCACATGGAACCAAAAAAGCGCCTGAATAGCCAAGACAATCCTAAGCACAAATAACAAAGCTGGAGGCATCACGCTACCTGATTTCAAACCGTACTACAAGGCTACAGTAACCTAAACAGCATGGTACTGGTACCAAAACAGATGTATAGACCAATGGAACAGAACACAGACCTGAGAAATAACACATCTACAACCACCTGATCTTTGGCAAACCTAACAAAAACAAGCAATGGGGAAAGGATTCCCTATTTAATAAATGGTGTTGGGAAAACTGGCTAGCCATATGCAGAAAGCTAAAGCTGGATCCCTTCCTTACACCTCATACAAAAATTAACTCAATTTGGATTAAAGACTTAAATGTAAGGTCTAAAACCATAAAATCTCTAGAAGAAAGCCTAGGCAATACCATTGCAGACATAGGCATGGGCAAAGACTTCATGACTGAAACACCAAAAACAATGGCAACAAAAGCCAAAATAGGCAAATGAAATCTAATTAAACTAAAGAGCTTCTGCACAACAAAAGAAACTATCATCAGAGTGAACAGGCAACCTACAGAATGGGAGAAAAATTTTGCAATCTATCCACCTGACAAAGGGCTAATATCCAGAATCTACAAGGAACTTAAACAAATTTACAAGAAAAAAGCAAACAGCCCCATCAAAAACTGGGCAAAGGATGTAAACAGACACTTCTCAAAAGAAGACATTTATGCAGCAAACAGACAAATGAAAAAAATGCTCATGATCACTGGTCATTAGAGAAATGCAAATCAAAACCACAATGAGATACCATCTCACACCAGTTAGAATGGCAACCATTAAAATGTCAGGAAACAACAGATGCTAGAGAGGCTGCAGAGAAATAGGAATGCTTTTACACTGTTGGTGGGAGTGTAAATTAGTTCAACCATCATGGAAGACAGTGTGGTGAGTACTCAAGGATCTAGAACTAGAAATACCATTTGACCCAGCAATCCCATTACTATACCCAAAAGATTATAAATCATTCTACAATAAAGACACATGCACACGTATGTTTATTGCGGCACTATTCACAATAGCAAAGACTTGGAACCAACTCATATGGCCATCAATGATTGACTGCATTAAGAAAATGTGGCACATATACACCATGGAATACTACACAGCCATAACAAAGGATGAGTTCATGTCCTTTGCAGGGACATGGATGAAGCTGGAAATCATCATTCTCAGTAAGCTATCACAAGATCAGAAAACCAAACACCGCATGTTCTCACTCGTAAGTGGGAGCTGAACAATGAGAACACATGGACACAGGGAGGGGAACATCACACACTGGGGCCTGTAGGGGGTGGGGGGCTAGGGGAGGAATAACATTAGGATAAATACCTAAAGTAGGTGATGGGTTGATACACACAGCAAACCGCCATGGCATGTGTATACCTATGTAACAAAACTGCACGTTCTGCACATGTAACCCAGAACTTAAAGTATAATAAAAAAAGAAAGCAATCCCATTTATAATAGCATTAAAAATACTTATGAGTAAATTTAACCAAGGAGGAGAAAGATCTGTACACTACAAACTGCAATTAATTGAAATTGAAAAAGGCACAAATAAATGGAAAGATATCCTGTGTTATTAGATAATAAGAATTAACAGTGCTAAGATGTCCATAGTACCCAAAGTAATCTACAGATTCAATGCAATCTCCATTGACATTCCAATGACATCTTTCACAGAAATAGAAAAAACAATCCTAAAATTTGTATGGAACCAAAAAAGAACTCAAATAGGCAAAAAATAAATTAGCAAGAAGAACAAAGATGGAAAGATTACACTTCCTGATTTCAAACTCTATTACAAAGCTATGGTAATCAAAACAATATAGTACTGGCATAAAAGCAGGCATTTAGAGCAATTAAAGAGAATAAGGAACCTAGAAATAAATCCACACATATATGGTCAATGAAACTTCCACGAAGCTGCCAAGAATACAGAAAGGAGGAAAACATAGTCTCCTTAATAAATTGCTTAGGAAAAATGAATATCTACATGCAAAAAAATAAAGTTAAAGTATCATCTTCCACCATACACAAAAATCAACTCAAAATGTGTTACAGATTTAAATGGTAAGATGTGAAACCATAAAACTCTTAAAAGAACACGTAAGGAAATGTACCATGACATTGGTCTTGGCAATGAATTTTTAGATACGACATCAATAACACAGGCAACAAAAGCAAAAGTAAACAAGTGAGACTACAACAAACTAAAATGTTTCTGTACAACAAAGGAAACAGTCAACAAAATAAAAAGGCAACCTATAAAATCAGAAAAAAAAAATTTGCACATCATATATTTAATAAAGGGTTAATATCTAAAATTTATAAGGAACTAATAAACCTCAATAGCAAAAAAAGAAACAAATAACAAATAACCCATTTTTGGTGGGAATATAAATTAGTATAGCCATTTATTAGTATTTCCACTATGGAAAATTATATAGCAATTTCTCAAAAAATAAAAATTGTGAAATGCAAGGATTCAGCTTCCATCTTCTGCATTTGGCTAGCCAGTTTTCCCAGCACCATTTATTGAATAGGGAGTACTTTCCTCATTGCTTGTTTTTGTCAGTCTTATTGAAGATTAGATGATTATAGGTGTGTAGCTTTATTTCTGAGTTTTCTATTGTGTTTCATTGGTCTATGTGTCTGTTTTTGTGCCAGTACCATACTGTTTTGGTTATGGTAGCCTTGTGTAGTTTGTCGTGTTATGCCTCTAGCTTTGTTCTTTTTGTTTAAAATTGCTTTGGCTATTCAGGCTCTTTTTGGGTTCTGTATGAATTTTATAACTGATTTTTCTAATTCTGTGAAGAATGGCATTGGTAAATAAGAATGGTGTTGAATCTGTAAATTGTTTTGGGCAGTATGGCCATTTTAACAATATTGATTTTACTAAGCTTTGAGCATGGAATGTTTTTCCATTTATTTGTGTCATCTCTGATTTCTTTCAGCAGTGTTTGTAGTTCTCCTTGTAGAGATCTTTTGCCTCCTTCGTTAGCTGTATTTCCAGGTATTTAATTTTCTTTGTGGCTACTGTAAATGAGATTGCGTTCTTGATTTGACTCTCAGCATGGGTGTTAATGGTGTATAGAAATAAAATGGGAAAGGACATGAACAAACACTTCTCAAAAAAGACGTTCATGCAACCAACAAACATGAAAAAATTCTCATCACTAATCATCAGAGAAATGCAAAGCAAAACCACAATGAGATACCGTCTCCCACCAGTCAGAATGGCTATAATTAAAACGTCAAAAGATAACAGTTGCTGGCAAGGCTGCAGAGAAAGGGGAATGCTTATACACTTTTGGTGGAATGTAAATTAATTTAGCCACTGTGGAAAGCAGTTTGGAGATTTCTCAAAGAACTGAGAACTACCATTTGACCCAGCTGTACCATTACTGATATATATACAAAGGAAAATAGAGTATTATACCAAAAAGATACATACATGCATATGTTCATTGCTTCGCTATTCACAAAAGCAAAGACAGAGAATCAACTTAGCTGCCCATCATGGGTGGATTGAATAAAGAGAATGTGGGAAGGCAGTGGCCAAGGTGGCCAACTAGAAGCAGCTAGTGTGTGTGGCGCTCATGAAGAGGAACAGAAGGGGCAAGTAAATACAACTCCTTCAACTGAAATATCCTGGTACTCATATCAGGACTAGTCAAGGAAACAACTTGTCCCACAGAAAATGAAGAAAAGCAAGACAAGAAAACAGCCCACCTGGGAGCAACATGGAGCCTGGGGAACCCTCTCCTGCCCAGGGAAGCAGTGAATGAATGAGCAGCCCCAGGAAATTACTCTTCTCCCACATATATTTGCAACCCTTGGGTCAAGAGATCTCCTTGTGAACCCACTGCACCAGGGCCTTCGGTCTTCAGTCTGACAAACAGAGCTATGTGGAGTCTCAGCAGAGCAGCCACTGAGGCATGCAGGGAGACTCTGGAGCATTAAATACTCAGGCTTTTTGGCAAAAGTAGCTGTAGCTCCAGCAAAGTGGGAGGTTAGCTTCCTGTACATACCCCTAGGAAAGAGGCTGAATCCAGGATACTGAGCAGCAACAGCCCAGGGAGGTACAGACCTGTTACCAGCCCAAAGGCACCTGTAGGAAGTGACTGGAGACCCCAGCTGGGAGGTCCTGTCCAGTGAGGAGGAATGGGATTGGTACTTGCTTAAAAAAGCAGTCTGGCCATGTTTTGGTAGAGCAGCTGTGCTGTGCTGAGGGTCCACTTCAGGCCCCATTGACCTCAGACACTCTGAGGCCCAAAGGCTGGAAAGGCTAATTCACCCAAACAGCTGTTCCATAACAACCCGCAAGGCCCCACTTCCATAACAACTCACAAGATAGACCCACTGGCTTGTGATTCCAGCCAGCTACCAGTAGTGGCACTGCATCTCCCTAAGACAGCTCCCACAGGGAGAGGCAGGCCACCATCTTTGCTGTTTGAGCACCTTAGCCATTCTAACTTTCAAGCTTTGGAGGGTCTGAGTTGACCTGGGGGAAAAGAGATCCCCCAACACAGCACAGCTGCTCTATCAAAACACAGCCAGACTGCTGCTTTAACCAGGCATCCAATCCCATTCCTCCTTACTGGGCAGGACCTCCCAACTGGTGCCTCCAGCCACCCCCACCTGAGCTCTTCAACCAACAGAAATCTGAAATCCCCACCAGGATGGCACTCTCAAAGGGAGGGGAAGGCTACCATGTTTGCTTTTTGGACGAGTTAGCCTTTCCAGCCTTTGGGCTTCAGAGTATCTGAGGTCAATGGGGCCTGAAGTGGACCCTCCGCACAGTACAGCTGCTCTAGCAAAACATGGCCAGTTTTTTTAAGCAAGTCCCAATCCCATTCCTCCTCACTGGGCAGGACCTCCTAGCTGGGGTCTCCAGCCACTTCCTTCAGGTGCCTTTGGGTTGGCAACAGGTCTGTACCTCCCTGGGACAAAGCTCTCAGAGGGAGTGACAGGCTGTCATCTTTGCTATTTCACACCATTCATTGGTGACATCTCCAGGTTCTGGAAAATCTGAGAACACAAGGAACCGAAGTGGCTCCAAGCATACCACAGCAGCCATATGGAAAAGTGGCCAGACTGTTCCCATATCTCCTCACTAGGAAGGTCCCCCAGGCCTGGACTTCCAGCCACCCCACTACCAGAGCTATTGAGCCAGTATGAACTCAGCAACTCCCTGGACAGAGCCTTTCAGATCAGCTGAAAACCTTTCTGCCACTGCCTCTGCAATGAAACTGCCCTTGCCACCCTCAGACTAACAAGGGAGCAAAGACCCTAAGTGCCTTATTCACACATCCAACAAGCTGCAGTCAACTCAAGGAGAGGAGACTAGTCCATCTCCCCCAGGTCCCACACCACCCCCATGGTTCATTACCAGACAGGGAACCCCTTGCTTGGGCCCACAGCACAAATCCTTCATCCTGGGCTGACTGCACTGAGCGATTGCTGACCTGCATCTCTCTGAGATGGAACCCTCAGGAGTCAAGAAAGCAACCCTTGGCCACAACCACTACTAAGATATCTTCCTCTGCTGCCTCTAAGCTGGGGAAAGAGTATAAACACTGAGATCACTCCAGAGCTGCAGTGGGCAGCCCAGGAGTGCCAAGTTGTGAACTACAGCCAGCACTCAAGGGAGAGAGGAAACCACACTTTAAGTGCACTGAGAGGGAACATGGCTACAACTTGAGGAAACATAGGGGAGTCACACAACTAAGCGGTGAGTCTATCAACTTACCAGTAAGCCTAAGTGTCACCTGCTGGATCACACTCCAAAGCTTCAATGCCAAAATACCTCACTAACATACCCTCCTCTGAAACAAGAGACAAGAAGTCAGCTTCAAATAAAGACCCTACACAAGATTTTAGCCTGGTGAAAACATTCAGAAAAGAAGTCTCTTGATTGTACTCAATCTACACTGCAGTTAAAGGAACACCCACACACAGAGATGAGAAAGAACCAATGCAAGTACTCTGGTAACTCAAATAGCTAGAGTGTCACATGTCCTCCGAACGCCCACACCAGTTCTCTAACAAGAGTTTCTAACCAGGCCAAACTAGCTGGAATTACAGAAATAGAATTCAGAATATGGATAGGAATAAACATCACTGGGATTCAGGAGGATGGCAAAACCCAATCCAAGAAAATAATAATCACAATAAAGTGATACAGGAGCTGAAGGACAAAATATCTGCTATAAGAAAGAACCTAAGAGGTCTGACAGAGCTAAATAACACAATACAAGAATTTCACAATGCAATCACAAGTATTAACGGTGGAATAAACCAAGCTGAAGAAAGAATCTCAAACTTGAAGACTGGTTCTCTGAAATAAGATAATCAGACAAAAATTTAAAAAAAGAATAAAAAAGAATGAACAAAACCTCCAAGAAGTATGGAATTATGTAAAGAGGCCAAATCTATAAATCATTGGCATCCCTGAAAGGAAGGGGGAGAAAGTACACAACCTGGAAAATATATTTTAGGATATTGTCCATGAAAACCGCCAATCTTGCTGGAGGCCAACAGCCAAATTCAGGAAATACAGAGAACTCCTGCAAGATTCTATGCAACAAGATCATCCCCAAGATACATTATCATCAGATTTTTGAAAGTAAAACTGAAAGAAAAAATATTAAAGGCATCTATAGAGAAAGGACAGGTCACCTACAAAGAAATCCCCGTAAGGCTAACAGTAGAACTCCGAGCTCAAACCCTAAAAGCCAAATAAGAGTGAGGACCTGGGAAACCCTTCCGGATCCACTTCCACCATGTGGAAGCTTTACTTTCACTTTCACTTTAAGAAATCCTGCCGCCTCACACTCTTTGGGTCCACGTTTTTCTCTAATTGAGCTGTAACACTCGCCACTGCCATCCAGGGCTTCATTCCTTAAAGCCTGTGAGACCACTAACCCTTCAATCGAGAAAATACCTTTGATTAGGGGAAGACTTCTCGTGTCTCAAAGACTTCTCGTCTCATTTCTGGGGGCCCATCCGGGATTTCTCCAAAGTGGTGAATAACATCAGACCCCTTTCACTTGCTATTCTGTTCTATCTTCTCTGGCTAGAGGTGGAAAACTCTCATCCCGAACTTCCCGCACTGACCCGGTAGAGATCATGGCAGAGCGACAAGCCTCTACTCTGCAATCGCCCATGCGTGAGTTCCCTGCCCTTTCTGATCCATGCCTCCTGGGTCCTAACGTCCTCAGAGAAGACTTTCTTGAGGCCCTGTCCTCTAGGATCTTTCCTACCCGTGAGCCTAAGAATCTTTTGGCTAGGAGCCTAAGTCGAGTGTGGTGGCAATCCAAAGACCCTTGCCTATGGTGCCCCCAGGCTTATTCTTATGTAAATGGGTATCAATATACTTATACGGGACCTGTCCCTCATAACCTGTACCCAAGGCATTATCCAGGACATCAAAAGGCATGTCAGTGGCTGACAGAAGACCTAAGACACTTTTCCTTTTGTTGCCCTCAACTTACTCCAGGTTGTAGAGGCTACTTTAATTACCACCTTTCCTGTCTGGGATCAGCGATTAGAACTGTAGAGCTTCTCCACTTGAAGCAGTCAGACATATGGGCCAAAAACAATATAATAGACAATAGGTCCCCAATTCAAGTCCAAAGGTCAATGAACATTCTTATGAGGGCAAATAGGGGACAGAAAATTTGGGTATGAAAACTGCTGCAACCTTGGTCCTCCAATTTGCCACTGCCTACCCTAAAACTGTTGTGCTTCAGTGCCATTTTCAAGGAATTTATCTTGCTGGAACAGCTCCATGCCCAGAAATATGATACCTGGTGCCTGGTCTCTGAACTCAAAATACACCGTGAACCTAAGACCCACTCACAGATGCAAAGGCAATTGTGGGCATGCTGGTAAGGAGCTACTAAAATCCAGCAGCACCAGCCCCCTTTTTTTGTGACTAAAAAAGGGTAGGAAATTAGTCTGGGCAAAACTTCTAAGTCGGTAAGCTCAATTAAATCCGATAAGAAGCGTTCCATGGGTGACTGCGCACCCTGGAAAGAGAAGGACACTAGGACCATAGGGGACACCCTAGGGTTTGTGCTCAGGAGGGGATGACTAGGGCTGCTCCTTTCAGATGGGAGATGTTCCCTCAAAAGCGAAGCCACCCCGAGGTGTATCCTGGATAACTGGGACCAATTTGACCCTCAAACGCTGAAGAAGAAGCGACTTATATTTTTCTGCAGCACCGCCTGGCCACAATATCCTCTTCCCAGAGGACAGACATGGCCATCCAAGGAAAGTATAAACTATAATACCATCCTACGGCTAGATCTCTTTTGTAAAAGAGAGGGCAAATGGAGTGAAGTGCCATATGTACAGGTTTTTTTCTCACTAAGGGATAACCCACAATTATGTAAAAAGTGTAATTTACATCGTACCGGGGGTCCTCAAAGCATACGCCCATACCCAGGTCTCCCCACAGCTCCCCCTCCCACTAGTAAGGACTATCCTTTGACCCTAACAGCCCAAAAGGAACCAGACAAAAAGATAGTCAAGGAACAGAAAGGCGCCAATGGCCCTCAATTGTGTCCTCTCCAAGGAGGAGGAGGAGACTTTGGCCCGGCGAGGAGGACCTGTTTTTCTCTCTCAGATTTAAAACAAATCAAACCTGAACTAGGAAAATTCTCAGATAATCCTGATGGATACATAGACGTCTTACAGGGATTGGAACAACCTTTTGACTTAGCGTGGAGAGATATTATGTTGTTATTAGGTCACACATTATGTCCCAGTGAAAAAAAGGCTGCCTTAGCTACAGCCCAGGAGTTTGGGGATCTCTGGTACCTAAGCCAGATAAATGATAAAATGACATCAGAAGAAAGGGAACAATTCCCCACAGGCTAACCGTAGGTTCCCAATGTGGATCCTTATTGGGACCTCGATTCGGAGCATGGAGACTGGAGTCACAGGCATTTACTGACTTGTATACTAGAGGGATTAAGAAAGATCAGGAAAAAAAGTCAATGAATTACTCAGTGATGTCCACCATAACACAGGGAAAGGAAGAAAACACTATGGCATTTTTAGAGAGGCTAAAGGAGGCATTAAGAAAGCATACCTCCTTGTCACCTGACTCTATTAAAGGCCAACTAATCTTAAAGAATATTACTCAGTCAGATGCAGACATTTAAAAAAAAACTTCAGAAGTCTGCCCTGGGCCCCAATCAAAATTTGAAAACTCTACTGAATTTGGCAACTTTGGTGTTTTATAATAGGGATAAGGAGGAGCAGCCTGAATGAAACAGATGAGACAAAAAAGGGCCACCGCCTTAGTCATGGCCCTCAGGCAGATGAACTTCCGTGGCTCTAAAAGAAAGAAGGGTGGCTACTTCTCGGCTCTGTGAGGCCCAGGTGGCTCTGCAGCAGCCTCTGCCACCCTGTGACCTGCGGGTATTGGGACATCCCTAGCTGACAGCAGGACACCCAGGAAGCCGAGGAATGGACTCCATGGTGTTTGAGGATGTGGCTGTGAACTTTACCCAGGAGGAATGGGCTTTGCTAGATTCTTCTCAGAAGAATCTCTACAGAGAAGTGATGCAGGAAACCTGCAGGAACCTGGCTTCTGTAGAAATCATATGGTACAGAGGCTGTGTGAAAGCAAAGAAGGTAGTCAGTATGGACAAGTTCTCAGCCAAATTCCAAATCTTGATCTGAATGAGAACATTTCTACTGGATTAAAACAATGGGAATACAGTATTTGTGGAATAGTCTTTGTATGTCATTCTCTCCTTAATAGGCACATCCTAGCTCACTCAGGATACAAACCATATGGAGAGAAGCAATATAAATGTGAACAGTGTGGGAAATTCTTCATTTCTGTTCCAGGTGCTAGAAGACACATGATAATGCACAGTGGAAATCCAGCTTATAAATGTACAATATGTGAGAAAGCTTTTTATTTTCTCAATTCAGTTGAAAGACATCAGAGAACTCACACAGGAGAAAAACCCTATAAATGTAAACAATGTGGTCAAGTGTTCACTGTTTCCGGTTCTTGTCTAATACATGAATGAACTCACACTGGAGAGAAACCCTACGAATGTAAGGAACATGGGAAAACACTCAGATTTTCTTGTTCTTTTAAGACACATGAAAGGACTCACACTGGAGAAAGACTCTATAAATGTACCAAATGTGATAATGCCTTCAGCTGTTCTACTTCCCTTCATTACCATGGAAGCATTCATACTGGAAAGAGACCCTATGAATGTAAACAATGTGGCAAAGCCTTTAGTCGTTTGAGTTCCCTTTGTAACCACAGAAGTACTCATACTGGAGAGAAACCCCATGAATGTAAACAATGTGACCAAGCCTTCAGTCGCCTCAGTTCCCTTCACCTCCACGAAAGAATTCATACTGGAGAAAAACCCTGTGAATGTAAGAGATGCAGTAAAGCCTACACTCGTTCCAGTCACCTTACTCGCCATGAAAGAAGTCATGATATAGAGGCTGGGTGTGGTGACTCAGCCTGTGGTCCCAGCACTTTGGGAGGCCAAGGTGTGTGTATTGCTTGAGCCCAGGAGTTCATAGCCAGCCTGGATTAAAACAATGTGAAACAACCTGGGCAACATGGTGAAACCCTGTCTCTACAAAAAATAAAATAATGCCAGGTGCGGTGGCTCACACTGGCTGCTCGGGAGGCTGAGGCAGGAGAATGGCATGAACCCAGGAGGCAGAGCTTGCAGTGAGCCAAGATCGCACCACTGCACTCCAGCCTGGGCGACAGAACGAGACTCCGTCTCAAAAAAAATTAATAAATAAAAAACAATTAGCTGGGCATGGTGGCACATTTCAGTTGTTTTAGTTCTTTTTCAAGGACATAAAAAGCCACGGGGGGTTGGGGGGAAGCCCTGTGCATGCGGATCACGAGGTCAGGAGATCGAGACCATCCTGGCCAACTTGGTGAAACCAGCTAAATTTTGTAAAAATACAAAAATTAGCTGGGTGTGGTAGCATATGCTTGTAGTCCCGGTTACTCAGGAGGCTGAGGCAGGAGAATCGCTTGAGTCCAGGAGGCGGAGGTTGCAGTGAGCTGAGATTGTGCCACTGCACTCGAGCCTGGTGACAGAGTGAGACTCTATCTCAAAAAATAAACAAATAAATAAAGCCCCTTGAATGTAAGAAATGTGGTAAAACATTTGCTCTTTCCCATTTCCTCATAAACATGAAAGAGCTCACACTGCAGAGAAACCTTAAGAATGTAGGAAATGTGGTCAAGCCTTCAGATTTTCCTGTTTTTGAAGATTTGGGAGGACTCAGAGTGGAGAAAAGCCTTTTGAATTTAAATTTGTGGTAAGCCCTTCAGTTGTGTTAGTTCCATTTGAAGACATCAGCTCATCCCTGAGAAAAACCCTAGGAATGTCCAGAATGTGGGAATGTTTCATTTCTCTCATACACACTCAAGGACATATGAAAATGCACACTGTAGCTGGCTGGACCTTGTAAATACAAGGACGTACACAGGATTAAAACTCTAATAGTTTAGAAACTGCAAGAATATTTTCAGTTTTAACATTTACTTGAAAAGTCGTGTGAAAACTCCCACTGGAAAGAAGTTCTATAAGTGAAGCTTTTCTAATTTGGAAAGCCTGATGCTAATTAATTATTATGCAGTGCTTGAAAAAAATGTATGAAATGTTACACAAATTACAAGTATATTGTTTTTATCAGTGGCTCATTCTTAAAGAGTCTTGAGTATGCATTTCACCTTGTTTTGCAGGGAAACCTTGAGGTGAGAGTTCTGTAAATGCTCTTTAAGCAGTAGTACTTGAATTTCATAGATAATGATATTTTCTTAAGTTTGTTGGTAGAATTTTTGTCTAGTCATTTGATAATGTGCTGGATTCATGGTTGAATTTTGATGTTTTTCTAATATGTAGGTAATTTTAATTTTTTTATTTCCTTTTTTTTTTTTTTTTTTTTTTTTTTTTGAGATGGAGTCTCACTCTGTTGCCCAGACTGGAGTGCAGTGGTGTGGTCTGGGCTCACTGCAACCTCCGCCTCCTGGGTTTGGGCAGTTCTCCTGCCTCAGTCTCCTCAGTGGCTGGGACTACAGGTGCCCGCCACTACGTCCAGCTAATTCTTTGTATTTTTAGTAGAGACAGGGTTTTGCCATGTTGGCTAGGCTGGTCTTGAACTCCTGACCTCATGATTTGCCTGTCTCGGCCTCCCAAAGTGCTGGGATTACAGGCATGAGCCACCGTGCCCAGCCAGGTAAGTTTCGTTTGTATGTATTGTCCTGTGATTAATGGACCAGTGAATAATGATTTTGAATTGTTGGGATTCTTACTAGCCTCATTTGGCAAAAATTGATTATCCTTTGTCCATTATACACATTCCACCCTTTTTTATTAAAGGAAAAACTACTCGATGTAAAGATGTTTATTTTTTGCTAATCATGAGTTGGTATTAATTCCTAAGTACATAAAGTTTACCATAGAATTAAAAAAAAAGAAAGAAAGAAAGAAAGAAGGGCTGGACAGGCAACCCACCTAACAGCTTGTTATCAGTGCAGCTTACAGGGGCACTTCAAAAAGGACTGCACAAACAAAAATAAGCCATCCCCTCATCCATGTCCCTTGTGCTAGGGGGATCACTGGAAGGCACACTGACCCTGAGGGCAAAGGTCCTCTGGGCCTGAGGCCACTAACCAGATGGTCTAACAACATGACTGAAGGTGCCTGGGGCAGGTGCCAGCCCATGCCATCACCCCCACAGAGCCCTGGCTAAGCTTAAGCATTGAAAGCCAGGAAACTAACTTCCTCCTGGACACTGGCATGGCCTTCTGGGTTTTACTCTTCTGTCCTCCAGTTCTATCACCATCAAAGGGGTCCTAGAACAGCCAGTCACTAGGTATTTCCCTCACCCCCTAAGTTGTGACAGGGGAACCTTATTTTTCTCACATGTCTTTCTTATTATGCCTAAAAGCCCTACTCCTTTACTATGGAGGGACATATTAGCTAAAGCAAGGGCCATTATATACTAGAATATAGGAAAAGAAATTCCTTTTCTCCTTCCTCTACTCGAGGAGGGAGGAGTTAATCCTGAAGTCTGGGCAGAGGAAGGACAATACAAATGAGAAAAAAGTTTGTCCAGTTCAAGTTAAATTAAAGTATCCTACCTCCTTTACCCATCAAAGGCAATACCCCCTCAAACCAGAAGCCCAACAAGGGTTACAAAAGATTGTCAAAGACCTAAAAGCACAGGGATTAGTAAAGTCATGCAATAGTCCATGCAACACTCCTATTCTAGGCATACAAAAACCCAACAGACAATGGAGGTTAGTGCAAGACCTCAGAATTATCAACGAGGCAGTTGTTCCACTGTATCCAGTTGTACCTAATCCTTATACTCTACTCTCCCAGATACCAGAGGAAGCAGAATGGCTTACAGTCCTAAATCTTAAGGACGCTTTCTTCTTCATCCCTCTTCATCCTGACTCTCAATTTTTATTTGCCTTTAAAGATCTGTCAAACCCAGCATCTCAACTTACCTGGACTGTCCTGCCATTCATTATTGGGGCTGGGATACTAGGAGGACTAGAAACCAGCACTGGAAGCATTACCACCTCCACCCAATTCTATTACAAATTATCACAAGAGTTAAATGATAACATGGTATGAGTTGCAAACTCACTGGTCACCTTACAAAGTCAGCGTAACTCTTTAGCAGCACTAGCCCTTCAAAATCGGGGAGCCTTAAATTTATTAACAGCTGAAAGAGGTGGAACTTGTATTTTTCTAGAAGAGTGCTGTTATTTCACTAATCAATCCATGAGATTAAAGAGCTTCCAGACCAGATACAGCGCCAGGCACAAGAGATCCAAAACACAGGACCTTGGAGTATTGTCAACCAATGGATACCCTGGCTTCTCCCCTTCTTGGGACCCTTGGTAGCTATTGTGGTGTTTCTTTTCTTTGGACCCTGCATTTTTAACCTTGTAACATTTGTCTTTTCCACAATAGAATCCATGAAACTTTAAATGGTTCTGCAAATAGAGCCCCAAGTGACCACCACTAGCACCTACTATCAAGGACCCCTAGACCGACCCGCCAACCCTTTCTCACAGCACAACGCTGAAGACTCACCTCCCAAGGAAACCTCAACTCCAGAGCCCCTTCTACACCCCAGTTCAGCAGGAAGTAGATAGAATGATCATCGCCCAACTTCCCAACAGCATGGGCTTTCCTGTTGAGAGGGGGTACCCAGGGACTAAGTGGCTAAGTTGGCTGCACTTCCTGGGTCAATAGGAACTTCCCTAAGGGGACTTTCCCCTAAGCCAAAATAAGTCATAGCTGCAAGCTAAGAGATTGAAACTTCAACCAATCAAAGGGGACTTTCCCCTAAGCCAAAGTGAGTCACAGCTGCAAGCTAAGGGATTGAAACGTCAACTAAACTAAAGAAGTTTTAAGGGATTAAACTTCTATTCAACATAGTACTGGAAGTCCTGATCAGGGCAATGAAGCAAGAGAAAGAAATAAAGGGCATCCAAATAGGAAGAGAGGAAGTCAAACTATCTCTGTTTGCAGACGACATGATCCTATATCTAGAAAACCCCATCGTCTCAGCCCAAAAGCTCCTTAAGCTGATAAACAACTTCAGCAAAGTCTCAGGATACAAAATCAATGTACAAAAACCACTAGCATTTCTGTACACCAATAACAGCCAAGCCAAGAGTGAAATCAGAAATGAAATTCTATTCAAAATTGCCACAAAATAAACAAAATACCTAGGAACACAGCTAATCAGGATGGTGAAAGACCTCTAAAAGGAGCACTATAAAACATGCTGATGGCCGGGCATGGTGGCTCACACTTACAATCTCAGCACTTTGGGAGGCCAAGGCAGGCAGATCATGAGGTTGGGAGATCGAGACCATCCTGGCTAACACAGTGAAACCCCATCTCTACTAAAAATACAAAAACAAAATTAGCCTGGCATGGTCATGGGCGCCTGTAGTCCCAGTTACTCAGGAGGTTGAGGTGGAAGAATGGCATGAACCCAGGAGACGGAGGTTGCAGTGAGCCAAGATCATGCCACTGCACTCCAGGCTGGGCGACAGAGCAAGAGCAAGATTCCATCTCAAAAAAAAACAAAACAAAACACTGCTGACAAAAATCAGAAATGATACAAATAAATGGAAAAAACATTCCATGCTCATAAACAGGAGAATCAATATCTTTAAAATGGCCATGCTGCCCAAAGCAATTTATAAATTCAATGCTATTCCTATTAAACTATCATTGTTGTTCTTCAAAGAACTAGGAAAAAACTATTTTAAAATTCATATGGAACCAAAAAAGACATTGAATATCCAAGGCAATCCTAAGCATAAAGAACAAAGCTGGAGGCATCACACCACCTGACTTCAAACTATACTATAGGGCTACAGTAACCAAAACAGCATGACACTGGTACAAAAACAGACACATAGACCACTGGAACAGAATAGAGAGCCCAGAAATAAGACCACACACCTACAACCATCTAATCTTTGGCAAAGCTGAAAAAAACAAGCAATGGGGAAAAGACTCCCTATTCAATAAATGGTACTGGGGGAACTAGCTAGCCATATGCAGAAGATTGAAACTAGACCCTTTCCTTACACCATATACAAAAATAAACTCACGATGGATTAAAGACTTAAATGTAAAATCCAAAACTATAAAAACCCTGGAAGACAACTTAGGCAATACCATTCTGGACATAGGAACAAGCAAAGATTTCATGACAAAGACACCAAAAGCAATTGCAACAAAAGCAAAAATTGACAAAGGGGATCTATTTAAACTAAAGAACAGCAAAGAAAACTGCCAACAGAGTGGATGGACAACCTACAGAATGGGAGAAAATTTTTGCAAACTATGCATTTTACAAAGGTCTACTATCTCATACCTATAAGGAACTTAAACAAATTTACAAGAAAATAAAAACTACTTTAAGTGGGAAAAGGACATGAATAGACACATTTCAAAAGAAGGCATGGCATACATGCAGCCAACAATCATATGAAAAAAGCTCAACATCACTGATCATTAGAGAAATGCAAATGAAAACCACAATGAGATACAATGAGATATCATCTCCCACCAGTCAGAATGGCGATTATTAAGTCAAAAAATAATGAATGCTGGCAAGGTTGCAGAGAAAATGAAACACTTATACACTGTTGATGGGAGTGTAAATTCAACCATTGTGGAAGACAGTGTGGCAATTCCTCGAAGATCTAAAAGCAGAGCTACCATTCGACCCAGTAATCCCACTACTGGGTGTATACCCAAAGGATTATAAATCATTCTATTATAAAGACACATGCTCGTGAATGTTCACTGCAGCACTATTCACAATAGCAAAGACATGGAATCAACCTAAATGCCCATCAATGGCAGACTAGATAAAGAAAATGTGATATACATTCACAATGAGATACTATGCAGCCATAGAAAAAGAACAAGATCATGTATTTTGTGGGAACATGATTGGAACTGGAGGCTATCATCCTTAGCAAACTAATTCAGAAACAGAAAACTAAATATTACATTAAAACTAAATATTACTAAATATTACTCTCACTTATAAGTGGGAGTCTAATGATAACACATGGACACGTAGAGGGGAATGACACACACTGGGGCCTGTCAGAGGGCGGAGGGTGGGAGGAGGAAGAGAATCAGGAAAAATAACTAATGGGTACTAGACTTAATACCTGGGTGACAAAACAATATGTACAGCAAAACCTCATGAAATAAGTTTACCCATACAACAGACCTGCACAGGTACCCCTGAACTTAAAAGTTAAATTTAAAAACAGAAACTGCAACTATGACATGAACATACGTAATCCTTATTCTATTGCTATATACCTAAATAGAATTCATTACATTAAATTGATATAGTGATGGTAATTATAATAAATATTTTCCAAGTAAAAACATAACAAATGTTGGCAAGGCTGTGGAAAAAAGGAACTGTTTATACTCTGTTGGTGGGAATGTAAATCAGTTCAACTATTGTGGACCGCAGTTTGGAGATTTCTCAAAGAACTAAAAATAGAACTACCATTCAACCCAATACCCATTACTGAGTATATATATATCCAAAGGAAAATAAATTGTTCTACCAAGAAGACATGCACTCATATGTTCATCACAGCACCATTCACAATAGCAAAGATATGGAATCAACCTAGGTGCCCATCAATGGAGGACTGGATAAGGAAAACATGGTACATACATACCATGAAATACTATACAGCCACAGAAAAGAACAATATCATGTCCTTTGCAGCAACGTAACTGCAGCAGGAGGCTATTATCCTAAACGAATTAATGCAGAAACAGAAAATCAGATACTGCATGACCATTAGCTTTGCTGGGTGCATTACCCAGGACTTTTTCCACATCTTCCTAGGGGCCACAGAGTTCTTCCTCCTCACAGCCATGGCCTATGACCGGTACATTGCCATCTGCAAGCCCCTCCACTACCCTGTGCTCATAAGCAGTAGAGTCTGCACAGAGCTCATCCTCACCTGCTGGCTACTAGGGTTCTCCTTCATCATAGTGCCTGTCATCCTGACCAGTCAGCTTCCGTTCTGTGATACCCACATCAACCATTTCTTCTGTGACTACACGCCTCTAATGGAGGTCGTCTGCAGTGGGCCAAAGGTGCTGGAGATGGTGGATTTTACTCTGGCCTTAGTAGCACTGCTCGGCACCTTGGTACTGATCACCCTGTCCTATGTCCAGATCGTCCGGACGATTGTCAGAATCCCCTCTGTCCAGGAGAGGAAGAAGGCTTTCTCTACCTGTTCCTCTCATGTCATTGTGGTTACCATGTGTTATGGCAGCTGCTTCTTTATGTATGTCAAGCCCTCTCCAGGAAAGGGGGTTGATGTCAACAAGGGAGTGTCTCTGATCAATACAATTATTGCCCCCCTGTTAAATCCCTTCATCTATACTCTGAGGAACCAACAAGTCAAGCAGGTAGTGAAAGACCTTGTCCGAAAAATGACTTGGTTCCAAGATAAATAAGGGCCCCAAAAGGCATCTTCTGGGGAAAAATGGGTGCCTTCCCCAGAGTAAGTCCAAATGATGTCAGGCCAAGAGGCAGGAGTCAGGGGCTTAGGCCCCCATTGCACCCCCAGTAAGGTGCAGGTTTCCCCACAGGCCATAAGGAAAATGTCCTGATATCATATGAAGTGTCTTATTACCTAGGCTCGGTCTTAGGTTTGCACCGTCTTTTAGCACTCTGTCAGCCAAAGAAATGAGAAAGGGCTAGCCTATGTCCCCAGGTGCCCTCATCTAGACTCCAGTAACAGCTGACATTCATCAGCATGACAGTTTCATTTCTAACACCTATAATGTTTGTAGACCGATTCACAGTTTCAAAAGCATTTTCTCAACACTAACCTCACTTAATCTTCACAATAACCCTATGAAGTAGATGGAAAAATTATTATTCACATTTTACATAAAGATGTTGATATACTCAAACAGTTTAAGTGTATTGCCAAAGATCACACAGGACACCAGGGTTCAAATCCACAGCTTCTGGATCTAAATGCAATACCACATTTCCTACAGATGTGAGACATCTGGCTTTAATAGTCATCTTTTGCTGCACACAAATTATCCCAAAATTTAGCAGCTTAAAACAGCAAGCATTGATTATCTCGGTTTCTATGGGTTAGTAATTTGGGTTCAGCTTAACTCAGAGCAGCTTGTTTAGCAGGGCTGTTGTCTCATCTAAAGACTCTACTGGGGGTGGCACATGGTGGTTCATGCCTATAATTCCGGCACTTTGGGAGGCTGAGGTGGGTGGATCACCTCAGTTCAGGAGTTTGAGACCAGCCTGGCCAACATGGCAAAACCTCATCTCTACTAAAAATATAAAACTTAGCCAGGTATGGTGGCATACACCTGTAGTCCCATCTACTCAGCAGGCTGAGGCAAGAGAATTGCTTGAACCTGGGAGGTGAAGGTTGCAGTGAGCCAAGATCATGCCCCTGCATTCCAGCCTGGGTGACAGAGTGAGACTCCGTCTCAAAAAAAAAAAAAAAAAAAAGACTCAACTAGGGAAGGATTAACTTCTGAGTTGTTCACTCCAGTTGCTGTTAGCAGGCCCTAATTCCTCAGTGCTTATTGCCAAGTGGGCACTCCATAAGGAAGCTCATAACATGGCAGCTGGCTTTCTTTAGAGCAAACAAATGAAAGAATGGCCAAAAGTATTTTATAACTTAATGTTAGAAGTGACATCACATCACTTTTATCATACGCTATTTGTTAGAAGCAAGTCGCCAAGTCCAGCACATATCAAAGAGGAGGAGAGCACACAAAGACATGAATATCAGGAGGCAGGGTGATTTGGGAAACATTACAGTCCACCCTCTGGCACAGTCCACCAATGATTCATGTCCCTCCCATATGCAATATATATTCCACCCTTCTCGAAGTCATCAAAGGTCTCATTTGTTATAGTTTCCAATCAAAATCCACAATCTCATCATCTAAATCAGGTCCAGGTATAGATGAAGTTCCTTGGGTATAGTTTCTCAGGTACATACAGCCCCCTAACTACTGTTCTCAATCTGTAGACCTGTGAAACTAAAAAAGACAAGTTAACATCCCCACACACACCCAACATACAATGATGGGGTAGGCATAGAATAACCACTATAACTATTACCACTCAAAAATAGGAAATGCAAAGGAATTACTGGTCCAGAAAAATTATGAAATCCAGCTGAAAATGATGGAAACTCCTTGATTCATTCAAAACTTGGAAATAATTCATTATTGCTCTTGGGTCCTTGGTCCTGCCCTCTGAGTCATTTTTCCTTTTTCATGAAAAGTAGCACACAATTGTAGCCGAATAGTTTTCTCAGCCTTCTTCCTTCTAATAGAATTACAGTGACCCAAATGCCTTTTTTTGTTTTGTACTGTCTTCTTTTCAATCCAAGATGACAGAGTTTCTGCTGATGTAACTCATTTGGGAATTTTATGAATCTCCAGTGTATCTTCTTGATACTTGTTTCATTAGATAAAATCCACAGCTAAGGCCTGAAAGATCTTTAAAGGTTCTAGTATCCCTATCATTTTATTGAAAGGACCTCTGAAATACATTCTTAACTTCTTGAAAAGGTCTTTTGTGCTTGGCACTCAGGCACAACCTTGATATTTCTGAGGTCTTAAAGTATTATAGTCACACTCTTGATATCACCTCTGGACTGGTTTTCCTGTCAGTGCCCTGATTTGGACCCTTACTTAGAAACTATTTCTTAATTTTAGCATAATTTATCATTAGAAGAGAATTTCAAAAACTATCAAGTCCTGCATATCTCCTGTTTAACAGTGTTTACTTCAACCTTCCTCTCTCCTCTTACTATAAGCATCAAGAAGAAATCAGGTGGCACATTTGACACTTTGCTTAGAAATCTCCTTAGCTAGATTATCCAGTTCACTAGGCACATTTTCCATTTTCCACTTAACTGCAGGAGACAGTGTTGCTAAGCTTTTGTCACTACATAACAAAGGTCCTTCCCCAGTTTCCAGTAAGATTTTCTTCAGTTTCCTGAAAGTCCTCATCCATAGCATCCTCAAGGTCCAAAATTCTACAAAAAGTATTTTCAAAGTCAAGCTTTCATCAGTAGTCTTCTAAAATCCTTAAAGGTTTTACAGCTTCTACTCACTACCTAGCTCCAAAGACATTCCTACATTTTAGGTAGTTGTTATGACAGTACCCCACTTCAAAAGGTATATTTTCTATCTATTGCTGCTTAACAAATTACTTCCAAAACCTAGTGGCTTAAATAGCAAGCATCTATTATCTCACAGTTTCATCGGTCCAGGAATCTAAGTGTTGATTAGCTGAATGACTCTGGCTCAAGATCTCTCATGAGGTTGCAGTTAACCTGTCAACCAGGTCTATGGTCTCATCTGAAGGTATGACTGAGGGGGGATCTCCTTCCAAGCTCACTTCTATGGTTGCTAGCTAAATTTAAATCCTCATTAACTGTTGTACTCCCTCAATTTCTTGCCATGTAGGCCTCTCCAAAAGATAGTTTATAACATGGCCACTGGATTCCATCAAGTTAAGTGAGCAAGAAAGTACCCAAGATAAAAGCCAGTCCTTTTGTAACCTAATCTAAGAAACATCATCCCATCATTTTTGCCGTATTTTATTTGTTAGAAGTAATTCACTACATCAACCCTATACTCAAAGGGTGGGGATTACACAAGTGAAAAAACAAGAGGATAAAGACTATTGGGGGCCATCTTAAAGGCTGCCTATCCTGTGGGCTTAGCCTCTTTATTTTACAAATGAGGAAATTGAGGCCAAGAACTCAAGGCCCTCCACTAGGGAGTTGTTCAATGTAAAGAGTCATTATACCCATTTCAATTAACAGTATAAAAAATTGTGTTCAATTTTTAACAAACAAAAATGAGTGACTCTACATATAATTAATACTCAAAGATGATTTCTCAAGAGAGATTACTTTCAAGGACAACAAGGGATGGAAGTTTACCAAGAGTTTCTTCTCTCTACTGTTGCCAATAAACCAGGAAAAGTCAATGGATGACAAGAATTCCAAATATGGGACTAATACATTAATAGAGAAATGAATGAGATGTTTGGAAAGATAGGAAAACGTGTTGCATGTGATGAGAGGTGACTTCTCACTTTCCTGCCTGATGCTAACATCTCCTCTAGCTCCCCCACCAAGTTTATATCTACATCTAGCCCCAGAAGAATGAGCTGCTTCCAGACTCCAACTCAGTAAGAAAAAGTTCCAAGTTTATTTGCCAGCAGGTTGGCAGGACTTCTCTTCCTACTACCTATCCCACAAATAACCAAGTCCTTACCACTCCTCAGCTCCCAGGGCCCTGTGGGTTTTCTGTAGGAAAATAAACCTAAGAGACAGTGTTGTCTTCAAACTTTCTCTTGCCTCTTCCTCACTTTTTTCTCCATGTCTTGTATCTCATTTCATGCTCTACTTCTCTGCAAACCACATCCAATATTCCTTCTATACTTCACCTTTATTTGAAACAGAATGGTCCCTATTAATAGAGGCATGAGGCAGACAAATGCCTAAGTAGATAGGGGCGGGTCCCCAGTGAAACCCCACCTACAAGCCAAAGACAGTTTAAAGCCTGAAAGTCAAGCTACGAGTGAAATCCACAGATCAGATTGAGAACCTGCCTTCCTGCTTGGCGCACTTTCCTCTGATTGATCTCCACCCTTCACCTATTTTACATATGCCTGCCTACCCTTCCCTAATTGGTTTTTATAACACTATCATGCCCACCTTTGAGTGATGCCTTTTTTTTTTTAACTTTTTTTCATGCTCACAAACCAATCAGCATGCACTCCCCTATTCTGAGCCCATAAAAGCCCTGTATTTAGGCACATTGGGAGACAACTCAACTTCAGGTGAGAGAGCATCTTCTCATCGCCTCTCCATGGAGAGCTGTTTTGTTACTCAATAAAATTCTCCACCCTCATCACCCTTCAATGGTAGGCATATCCTCATTCTTCTTGGGCATGGGATAAGAATTCAGGAACTGCCAAACATGGGTATGAGCTATAACACAGGTGGGCAGGGGCACACCTGGCCCAGCCACAGGCTGAGCCAGTGCACAAGCCAAGCATGGCCCTGGCAGGCCAAGTGGGCAGGTTCTCTTCTGCAGCAGGTAGCATGGCTGAGGAAGGCCCAGGCAGGGGTGTCGCCAGTTGGAGGGCCCCAGCTTGTTGCAAAGTGACCAAGAAAAATCCTGCATCACTATTTCCCCTATTAACTTTCATCCTTAGCCCCTCACCATGTTGCCTCTTTTGAGGTAACAGAGATGCAGAGATATCACCTTCTCTGAGAGGAGTTTTATCTGAACACTTCAAATCATCCCCATTTACATCCATGGCACCATTAACCTTTCACTCTTTGAGACTAACCACTTTGAAGTCATCCCTGACTCTTCTCTACTATCTGTCACCCACTCCTGTTGTCTCTTCCTTTAGAATCCCTCTTGGATTCACTCTACTCCTGTATTTCAACAGCCCTCACATAGTCCACATGTCAAATGTGACCAACTGTCAGAGACTGCAAGAGTCAAGAAATGATCACACATTCTTTGCCTCCCTACAGTCACCCTCTTTGGTAGTGCCCTTATACACTGACTCTGGAATTGGCCATGTGGCTTGCCTTGGACAATGTCACACTAGCAAACATAATGCGAGCAGAAACACAAAAGGCATATCCTTCGACTACCATGTGAACAAGCCTAGGCTGGCTTACTAGATGATAAAAGACACATAATCCCCTTGCCCCCAACATCCCACCTGACAATAATCTCACATATACACACACCCCTTGGCAGAACTGCCCAGCTGGCCACTGAAGAGGCATGGGCGAGCCTATCAAAGACCAATAGAAGAACTACCCAAATAAGCCTACACTAAATTGCCAATCCACAAAATCATAAACTAAATAAATGATGTTGTATAAGCCATTAAGTATTAGGGTGATTTACAGATCAATGAAAATTAGCCAATACACTAACAAAAAGTAAATATATATGGCAAACACATGGTGACCCTTGATTAAGGATCTAGGATTAAGAAGTCAAGATAAGAGAGTGTTTTCCCATGTAAGTTGAAGTTGATTTGATAAAATCAGGAAATTTAACTTGGTCTCTTCTCATGTATGGTCACAGGCTATAGGAAGCTATCAAGGAAATAAGCTCTAAACAGAAGGCCAACTGAGGCAGAACTATTTCTTTTTCTTCTGGAGCATTCAATGCTCTCCACACTGGGCAACTGGCCTCTGAGGTGAGACTCAGATGGGGATACTGACCTGGTGGATTTTGAAATTCTAGTCCCAAGGAGCCTGACTTGAATGCATATTCTATGTGAAATAAGATTGTAAAGTCTCCAGAAAAGTTCAAAAGTCATTTGTGGCCTGAAGTCCCACACTCTTGTCAGGAGCATTTCTGGGCCACCCTTCTCCAAGGAATAAAATTCTCAGATGGTCTACAAGAGAGGTGCCCAGAGGTGCCCAGTCTGAGTATGTATTTCTCAAAAGGTACAGAAAATGGGCAGGAGAGCTGAGTGCAGTGGTTCGTGTCTGTAGTCCCAGTATTGGGAGGCCGAGGTGGATGCACTGCTTGAGTGCAGGAGTTTGAAACCAGCTTGGGCAACATGGTGAAACTCCGTCGCTACTAAAAATACAAAAAAAAAAAAAAAAAAATAGCCGACCGGGTACAGTGGCTCACACCTGTAATCCCAGCACTTTGGGAGGCCAAGGCAGGCAGATCACCTGAAGTCAGGAGTTCAAGACCAGCCTGGCCAAAATGGCGAAACCCCATCTCTACTAAAAGTACAAAAATTAGCCAGGTGTGGTGGCAGGTGTCTGTAATCCCAGCTACTCAGGAGGTTATGGCAGGAGAATCACTTGAAGCTGGGAGGCGGAGGTTGCAGTAAGCCGAGATCTTGCCACTGCACTCCAACCTGGGTGACAAGAGTGAGATTCCGTCTCAAAAAAAAAAAAATTAGCCGGGTGTGGTGGTGCATGCCTGTAATCCCAGGTACTTCAGAGGTTGAGGCAGGAGAATCACTTGAACCTGGAAGGCAGAGGTTGCTGTGAGCCAAGACCATGTCATTGCACTCCAGCCTGGGATACAAGAACGAAACTCCATTTCAAAAAAATAAAATAAAATAAAATTAGCAGGGCATGGTGGCTAAGCTACTGTGGTCCCAACTACTGAGGAGGTTGAGGTGGGAGGATTGCTTGAGCCCAGAAGGTGGAGGCTGCAGTGAGCCAAGATGGCACCACTGCACTCCAACCTGGGTGACAGAGTGAGACCCTGTCACAAAAAAAAAAAAGAAGAAGAAGAAGAAGAAGAGGAAAAGAAAATAGGCAGGAGGAGAATGTACCCATCTGCTTACTTCTCAACCTGAGTTAGTCTTGATTGAACGTTTGAATGTCCAAACCCCATAGACATACAATTTATGAGCCAGGTTAAGGTAAACAAATACTGTATGTGCCAACAACAGGCAGTCTCACATTGAACACTAGTACACTGCATTAGTAGCTTGCAATTTTATCCCATCTTCCATTTCAAGGTTATTATGATGTGAAAATAATTCCTGTATAAGGCCCCCATGGAACTGTGCAATGGGAGGTGGAGGCTGAGGACCTAGGACATTGCTTTTAGCATGTCTATGTGTAGAAGGGACCAGATTATCAGGTCATGGACTCACTATTCCAGAGATAATCTGGGTAAATGGCTCCCTCTAGTGGGACATATTGTTTTTACAACGTCTCACACACACCACATGTTAAGAAATTCTTGAAAGGATTTAAGTTCTCACAGGGTGGAATCACTGTCCAGGAATGAGCTAAGCAAATACTTCCCTCTAGTGGAGACTTTTTCTTTAGAAAATGTCAAACACTGAAGGGGAGTACTCACAGATTAATAAACTCTGCCTAAATACAATTGCCAAGTAGGCGCCTTAAGGGCACTCAATAAAAATTAAAATATCGGCCGGGCGCGGTGGCTCAAGCCTGTAATCCCAGCACTTTGGGAGGCCGAGACGGGCGGATCACGAGGTCAGGAGATCGAGACCATCCTGGCTAACACGGTGAAACCCCGTCTCTACTAAAAACTACAAAAAACTAGCCGGGCGACGTGGCGGCGCCTGTAGTCCCAGCTACCCGGGAGGCTGAGACAGGAGAATGGCGTGAACCCGGGAGGCGGAGCTTGCAGTGAGCTGAGATCCGGCCACAGCACTCCAGCCTGGGTGACAGAGCAAGACTCCGTCTCAAAAAAAAAAAAAAAAAAAAAAAAAAAAATTAAAATATCACCAGGTGTGGTTGGCTCACACCTGTAATCTCAGTACTTAAAGAGACAGAGACAGGCAGCTCACTCGAGGTCAGGAGTTTGACACCAGCCTGGCCAACATGGTGAAAACTTGTTTTTATTTTTTTTAATTTTAAGGAAAAATTTAAAAATCAAATATGAAAATGAAATTATCAAAGAAAATCATTAAAATTGACCATAGGGGGCGGAGCAAGATGGCCGATTAGGAACAGCTCCAGTCTCCAACTCCCAGCACGAGCGACACAGAAGACCAGTGATTTCTGCATTTTCAACTGAGGTACTGGGGTCATCTCACTGGGGAGTGCTGGACAATCGGTGCTGGTCAGCTGCTGCAGCCCGACCAGTGAGAGCTGAAGCAGGGTGAGGCATTGCCTCACCTGGGAAGTGCAAGGGGGAAGGGAATCCCTTTTCCTAGCCAGGGGAACTGAGACACACAACACCTGGAAAATCGGGTAATTCCCACCCCAATACTGCGCTTTAAGCAAACGGGCACACCCGGAGATTATACCCACACCTGGCCGGGAGGGTCCCACGGCCACGGAGCCTCCCCCATTGCTAGCACAGCAGTCTGCGATCTAACGGCAAGGCAGCAGCGAGGCTGGGGGAGGGGCGCCCGCCATTGCTGAGGCTTAAGTAGGTAAACAAAGCCGCTGGGAAGCTCGAACTGGGTGGAGCTCACAGCAGCTCAAGGAAACCTGCCTGTCTCTGTAGACTCCACCTCTGGGGACAGGGTACAGCTAAACAACAAAAGGGGAAGCAGCAGAGGCCTGTGCAGATGCGAACTACTCTGTCTGACAGCTTTGAAGAGAGCAGTGGATCTCCCAACACGGAGGTTGAGATCTGAGAAGGGACAGACTGCCTGCTCAAGTGGGTCCCTGACCCCTGAGTAGCCTAACTGGGAGACATCCCCCATTAGGGGCAGTCTGACATCCTACACCTCACAGGGTGGAGTATACCCCTTAGAGGAAGCTTCCAAAGTAAGAATCAGACAGGTACACTCGCTGTTCAGCAATATTCTATCTTCTGCAACCTCTGCTGTTGATACCCAGGCAAACAGCATCTGGAGTGGACCTCAAGCAATCTCCAACGGACCTACAGCTGAGGGTCCTGACTGTTAGAAGGAAAACTATCAAACAGGAAGGACACCTATACCAAAACCCCATCAGTACGTCACCATCATCAAAGACCAGAGGCAGATAAAACCACAAAGATGGGGAAGAAGCAGGGCAGAAAAGCTGGAAATTCAAAAAATAAGAGCGCATCTCCCCCTGCAAAGGAGCGCAGCCCATCGCCAGCAACGGATCAAAGCTGGTCAGAGAATGACTTTGACGAGATGAGAGAAGAAGGCTTCAGTCCATCAAACTTTTCAGAGCTAAAGGAGGAATTACGTACCCAGCGCAAAGAAACTAAAAATCTTGAAAAAAGAGTGGAAGAATTGACAGCTAGACTAATTAATGCAGAGAAGATCATAAACGAAATGACACAGATGAAAACCATGACACGAGAAATACATGACAAATGCACAAGCTTCAGTAACTGACTCGATCAACTGGAAGAAAGAGTATCAGCGATTGAGGATCAAATGAATGAAATGAAGTGAGAAGAGAAACCAACAGAAAAAAGAAGAAAAAGAAATGAACAAAGCCTGCAAGAAGTATGGGATTATGTAAAAAGACCAAATCTACATCTGATTGGGGTGCCTGAAAGTGAGGGGGAAAATGGAACCAAGTTGGAAAACACTCTTCAGGATATCATCCAGGAGAACTTCCCCAACCTAGTAGGGCAGGCCAACATTCAAATTCAGGAAATACAGAGAACGCCACAAAGATACTCCTCCAGAAGAGCAACTCCAAGACACATAATTGCCAGATTCACCAAAGTTGAAATGAAGGAAAAAATCTTAAGGGCAGCCAGAGAGAAAGGTCGGGTTACCCACAAAGGGAAGCCCATCAGACTAACAGCAGATCTCTCGGCAGAAACCCTACAAGCCAGAAGAGAGTGGGGGCCAATATTCAACGTTCTTAAAGAAAAGAAATTTAAACCCAGAATTTCATATCCAGCCAAACGAAGTTTCATAAGTGAAGGAGAAATAAAATCCTTTACAGATAAGCAAAGGCTTAGAGATTTTGTCACCACCAGGCCTGCCTTACAAGAGACCCTGAAGGAAGCCCTAAACATGGAAAGGAACAACCGGTACCAGCCATTGCAAAAACATGCCAAAATGTAAAGACTATCGAGGCTAGGAAGAAACTGCATCAACTAACGAGCAAAATAACCAGTTAATATCATGATGGCAGGATCAAGTTCACACATAACAATATTAACCTTAAATGTTAATGGACTAAATGCTCCAATTAAAAGACACAGACTGGCAAACTGGATAAAGAGTCAAGACCCATCAGTCTGCTGTATTCAGGAGACCCATCTCACATGCAGAGACATACATAGGCTCAAAATAAAGGGATGGAGGAAGATCTACCAAGCAAATGGAGAACAAAAAAAAGCAGGGGTTGCAATCCTAGTCTCTGATAAAATACACTTTAAACCATCAAAGATCAAAAGAGACAAAGAAGGCCATTACATAATGCTAAAGGGATCAATTCAACAGGAAGAGCTAACTCTCCAAAATATATATGCACCCAATACAGGAGCACCCAGATTCATAAAGCAAGTCCTTAGAGACTTACAAAGAGACTTAGACTCCCATACAATAATAATGGGAGACTTCAACACTCCACTGTCAACATTAGACAGATCAACGAGACAGAAAGTTAACAAGGATATCCAGGAATTGAACTCATCTCTGCACCAAGCAGACCTAATAGACATCTATAGAACTCTCCACCCCAAATCAACAGAATATACATTCTTCTCAGCACCACATCGCACTTATTCCAAAATTGACCACATAATTGGAAGTAAAGCACTCCTTAGCAAATGTAAAAGAACAGAAATTATAATAAACTGTCTCTCAGACCACAGTGCAATCGAACTAGAACTCAGGACTAAGAAACTCAATCAAAACCGCTCAACTACATGGAAACTGGACAACCTGCTCCTGAATGACTACTGGGTACATAACAAAATGAAGGCAGAAATAAAGATGTTCTTTGAAACCAATGAGAACAAAGATACAACATACCAGAATCTCTGGGACACATTAAAAGCAGCATGTAGAGGGAAATTTATAGCACTAAATGCCCACAAGAGAAAGCTGGAAAGATCTAAAATTGACACCCTAACATCACAATTAAAAGAACTGGAGAAGCAAGAGCAAACACATTCAAAAGCTAGCAGAAGGCAAGAAATAGCTAAGATCAGAGCAGAACTGAAGGAGATAGAGACACAAAAAAACCCTCCAAAAAATCAATGAATCCAGGAGTTGGTTTTTTGAAAAAATCAACAAAATTGACACACCACTAGCAAGACTAATAAAGAAGAAAAGAGAGAAGAATCAAATAGATGCAATAAAAAATGATAAAGGGGATATCACCACGGACCCCACAGAAACACAAACTACCATCAGAGAATACTATAAACACCTCTACGCAAATCATCTAGAAAATCTAGAAGAAATGGATAATTTCCTGGACACTTACACTCTTCCAAGACTAAACCAGGAAGAAGTTGAATCCCTGAATAGACCAATAGCAGGCTCTGAAATTGAGGCAATAATTAATAGCCTACCAACCAAAAAAAGTCCAGGACCAGATGGATTCACAGCTGAATTCTACCAGCGGTACAAGGAGGAGCTGGTACCATTCCTTCTGAAACTATTCCAATCAATAGAAAAAGAGGGAATCCTCCCTAACTCATTTTATGAGGCCAACATCATCCTGATACCAAAGCCTGGCAGAGACACAACAAAAAAAGCAAATTTTAGACCAATATCCCTGATGAACATCAATGCAAAAATCCTCAATAAAATACTGGCAAACCGGATTCAGCAGCACATCAAAAAGCTTATCCACCATGATCAAGTGGGCTTCATCCCTGGGATGCAAGGCTGGTTCAACATTCGCAAATCAATAAACGTAATCCAGCATATAAACAGAACCAAAGACAAGAACCACATGATTATCTCAATAGATGCAGAAAAGGCTTTTGACAAAATTTATCAGCCCATCATGCTAAAAACCCTCAATAAATTCGGTATTGATGGAACGTACCTCAAAATAATAAGAGCTATTTATGACAAACCCACAGCCAATATCATCCTGAATGGGCAAAAACTGGAAAAATTCCCTTTGAAAACTGGCACAAGAAAGGGATGCCCTCTCTCACCACCCCTATTCAACATAGTGTTGGAAGTTCTGGCTAGGGCAATCAGGCAAGAGAAAGAAATCAAGGGTATCCAGTTAGGAAAAGAAGAAGTCAAATTGTCCCTGTTTGCAGATGACATGATTGTATATTTAGAAAACCCCATCGTCTCAGCCCAAAATCTCCTTAAGCTGATAAGCAACTTCAGCAAAGTCTCAGCATACAAAATTAATGTGCAAAAATCACAAGCATTCTTATACACCAGTAACAGACAAGCAGAGAGCCAAATCAGGAATGAACTTCCATTCACAATTGCTTCAAAGAGAATAAAATACCTAGGAATCCAACTTACAAGGGATGTAAAGGACCTCTTCAAGGAGAACTACAAACCACTGCTCAGTGAAATAAAAGAGGACACTAACAAATGGAAGAACATACCATGCTCATGGATAGGAAGACTCAATATCGTGAAAATGGCCATACTGCCCAAGGTTATTTATAGATTCAATGCCATCCCCATCAAGCTACCAATGAGTTTCTTCACAGAATTGGAAGAAATGGCTTTAAAGTTCATATGGAACCAAAAAAGAGCCCGCATTGCCAAGACAATCTTAAGTCATAAGAACAAAGCTGGAGGCATCACGCTACCTGACTTCAAACTATACTACAAGGCTACAGTCACCAAAACAGCATGGTACTGGTACCAAAACAGAGATATAGACCAATGGAACAGAACAGAGTCCTCAGAAACAATACCACACATCTACAGCCATCTGATCTTTGACAAACCTGAGAGAAACAAGAAATGGGGAAAGGATTCTCTATTTAATAAATGGTGCTGGGAAAATTGGCTAGCCATAAGTAGAAAGCTGAAACTGGATCCTTTCCTTACTCCTTATACGAAAATTAATTCAAGATGGATTAGAGACTTAAATGTTAGACCTAATACCATAAAAACCCTAGAAGAAAACCTAGGTAGTACCATTCAGGACATAGGCATGGGCAAAGACTTCATGTCTAAAACACCAAAAGCAACGGCAGCAAAAGCCAAAATTGACAAATGGGATCTCATTAAACTAAAGAGCTTCTGCACAGCAAAAGAAACTACCATCAGAGTGAACAGGCAACCTACAGAATGGGAGAAAATTTTTGCAATCTACTCATCTGACAAAGGGCTAATATCCAGAATCTACAAAGAACTCAAACAAATTTACAAGAGAAAAACAAACAACCCCATCAAAAAGTGGGCAAAGGATATGAACAGACACTTCTCAAAAGAAGACATTCATACAGCCAACAGACGCATGAAAAAATGCTCATCATCACTGGCCATCAGAGAAATGCAAATCAAAACCACAATGAGATTCCATCTCACACCAGTTAGAATGGCAATCATTAAAAAGTCAGGAAACAACAGGTGCTGGAGAGGATGTGGAGAAATAGGAACACTTTTACACTGTTGGTGGGACTGTAAACTAGTTCAACCGTTATGGAAAACAGTATGGCAATTCCTCAAGGATCTAGAACTAGATATACCATATGACCCAGCCATCCCACTACTGGGTATATACCCAAAGGATTATAAATCATGCTGCTATAAAGACACATGCACACGTATGTTTATTGCGGCACTATTCACAATAGCAAAGACTTGGAATCAACCCAAATGTCCATCTGTGACAGACTGGATTAAGAAAATGTGGCACATATACACCATGGAATATTATGCAGCCATAAAAAAGGATGAGTTTGCGTCCTTTGTAGGGACATGGATGCAGCTGGAAACCATCATTCTTAGCAAACTATCACAAGAACAGAAAACCAAACACCGCATGTTCTCACTCATAGGTGGGAACTGAACAATGACATCACTTGGACTCGGGAAGGGGAACATCACACACTGGGGCCTATTATGGGGAGCGGGGAGGGGGAAGGGATTGCACTGGGAGTTATACCTGATATAAATGACGAATTGATGGGTGCTGACGAGTTGATGGGTGCAGCACACCAACATGGCACAAGTATACATATGTAACAAACCTGCACGTTATGCACATGTACCCTAGAACTTAAAGTATAATAAAAAAATAAAAATAAAAATAAAATAATAAAAATAAAATAAAAAAAAAGAAACAGGAGAGGAAACACAGATTTAGTCACTGGAGGAATTGTTGAAAACTGAGAAGGCACCCCAGTTGTATTTCAAATGCTGAAATATGAATAATTCCTCATTTTAGCATTTTTTCTTAATAAATGACTTACAATATTCATATTAAAAAAATTGATTATACATCTGCTCTTTCCACATCATACCTCAAGTAGGGAAAACAATAACGGAGTTTTCTTTTCCTCCCTTTGTAATAATATGTGCCAAGGTCTTCTATGAGGAGGAGGGGGACAATGGAGCTCAGAACTGCTCTAAGTTTGCAATGCTATTTTAATATGTGTAAAGTAATAAAGTTTTTATCCTCAATAGGCAACATCTTCTGGGTGGTGGGGATATGGATGAAGGGAGAAGAAAGGGGGGAAATAAAGGCTAAAGAAGAATTGAAGAGGGAAAGAAAGGAAAGCAACAAAAAAATGGGAAGGCGAGAAGGAAGAAGGTGGGAGGGAGAGGAAATTAGGAACCCCGTAACCTCGAGGCTGCCATCTACAAATAGATTTTAAGGTGTTTTCTAAGGAAGAGTTCTCACAAATTACTCTGTACTTGGAAATTTCCTTGTAAGTACAAGATTTTTAAATATATTATTGAAATATGAGACTTGATTTGTGAAGACACAAACCTTTTTTTAACTTCTATTTAAAGGTTGAACATATGGATATGACCTGGCCAGATAGGTTGGATGCTTGGAACAAATCTAATGAGTAAAAATGTGTTTCTAGATTTCAGTATTTCTAAGACCATCCATGGTTTCTAGATATAAAAATTGAGGCCGGGCGTGGTGGCTCACGCCAGTAATCCCCGCACTTTGGGAAGCCAAGGTGATTGGATCACTGGAGGTCAGGAATTCGAAACCAGCCTGGTCAACATGGTGAAACTCCGTCTCTACTAAAAATAAAAAATAAAACTTAGCTGGGCGTGGTGGCACATGCCTGTAATCCCACCTGCTCGGGAGGCTGAGGAAGGAGAATCGCTTGAATCCCGGAGGCGGAGGTTGCAGTGAGCTGAGATCGTGCCACTGCACTGTAGGCAACAGAGAAAGACTCCATCTCAAAAAACAAAAAACAGAAAAAGTGTTATCAAAATCCCAAAATAGCAGAACTTGAGTAATTGGCATATGAGGATTCACTATAATCTTCTCTATTTTGCCTGTCTATAAAAAATGTTTAACTTTTTTAACGGGTAAACATAAAATGGGTGGTGCTCAAATCAAATCACTATCTTTTTTGGTATCAGGTTTGATATACTTTCTAAATAAAAAGAGAAACAGAGACAGACTTCAGCAGCCCTGACAGGGTAAAGCAATCACAGATCAAAGTCGGAAACATTTAAATAGCCACAGGCCAACAATCAGTAGCCATTAGGTTTGGTTTTAGTTCTGTTTTAGAGAAAAGTTTAAAGCCTTAAAGCAAATGTGGCTTGAGTTCTTGGCCATTCTATTCATTATATCTTGAAATCATGGTGGTCTAAGAAACAGTAAAATCTACAGATACATTTGCTCATCAGATTTATCCCAAGCATCCAAACTGTCTGGCCAGATCACATCTATATATATATTCATCTTTTAAGTAGGCATTTCAAAAGAAAAATTTCGCATCTTTACAAATGAAGTTTTATGTCTCAATAAAATGTTTTAACAATTTATACTCAGAACGGAATTTCCAAAGAGAAAGCAATTTCTGGGAACCAATGCTCTGAACTCCTTTAAATCAATTTGTACACAACAGTTTCAAGATTAGAGTCTCTCTCTCTCTACCCCACCCCCTAAAAGAATTTTCAACATCTTTCTAAGCTGAAAAGGGACAAGAAACTCCTTTTTGTTTCTGATAAAAGCAATTTTAAGGTGATTAAAGTAGCATGTTCCCAATATTTTTAAATGTGCATCATTCTCAGCTGGTGTTTATGTAAGAAAACTTCATGTTTCATTCCAAAAACTCCAGACATTTCAATAAAAGCATTGTGTAGTCCTGGGTTACATTCTAAATACACAGAGAAATAATTCGAAATAGGCGTCCTGAGAAAGAATGTGCGTATTGAATGTTGCTGGCTAGAAGACAGGCTATATTGTTACATACAATGCAACTGTTTGTTAACAACCATGTTAATTGATGATCAGGTGTGATGTTTTAAGCATTTTCTCTCCAAACATAATAGTCTGTTATTTGTGATAATATGTTACTTTATCATGTTTTAGGCAATTGGCTGAAGGTTTAGGGTAGACATGTATCACATAATATTTTTTCCCACTCAAAATGATGAGAAATAGGTTCCCAGTTAGCATATTCACACAGAACATCTGATTTTCATGAACAGATTATTGATATTAAACAGGAGATGGCTGTATAAGGATTCAGATAACTCAACACAGCATTGGAAGCCTGAAGACAACAAAACAATACCTTAGAAATTCTAAAGAAACATTAATTTCATCTAGACTACTATACCCAGCCAACTCTCAATCAAGTACAAAAATAGAACATTTTTCAGATGTGCAAAGTCTCAAAAATTGTATTCCACCATCCGATAGCACATGGAGCTACTGAAGCTTAGAAAAGTAAGCTAAGAAAGAGAAAGACATTGGGTCCAAGAAACGGGAGCTCTGATTAAAAGAGCTCGGCGCGGTGGCTCAAGCCTGTAATCCCAACACTTTGGGGGGCTGAGACGGGCGGATCACGAGGTCAGGAGATGGAGACCATCCTGGCTAACACGGTGAAACCCTGTCTGTACTAAAAAATACAAAAAAACTAGCCGGGCGAGGTGGCAGGCGCCTGTAGTCCCAGCTACTCGGGAGGCTGAGGCAGGAGAATGGCGTGAACTCGGGAGGCAGAGCTTGCAGTGAGCTGAGATCCGGCCACTGCACTCCAGCCTGGGCCACAGAGCGAGACTCCGTCTCAAAAAAAAAAAAAAAGAGAGAGGTGAAAGATATCTCCAGACACCCCCAGGGAAAAGCTATGCTGAAGGCTGGCGAAAAATCAGTCCAGAGGGCAGCCTGTTGACACCCACCATCCACATACTACCCTCCACCAAATACACCACAAACACCCATAGGCCCATCACACTCAAACTACGCACAATTCACACCTCATTCACGGCATACACACTACACACAGGCTACAGGCTTGGTCCCCAGAGTCTGTGACTAATGAAAATATTGGACATTCTCAGGTCCCAAGGTTAAGAAAATACTGTCTTTCTCCGTTCCAAAATCAAAACAGACTTCTGATGACCTTCCAAGCCAGAGGTCCCCTCCTTCAGTGGGGCAACCCCGCAAGAGCCTCTTTCTACTTCACACACACTCTGAGAGTGTCACCTCCCACTTTCAGGGGTCACCTAGCCCTTCAGTCATTCAGCCAAGCATGCACATCTCCACCTATACATCCTCTGTTCATCTGGTCAGTTGCCCATCTATTTATGTGCCTATATGTCCACCAATCAATCAAGTTGACCACCTACCCTGGACTTGTCAGGGTAGTTTTCAGACCCACAAAGAGCCTTAACACAAACTGCTCTCTAGAGAGCTGCCGTTCCACCTTCATTTTGTATCTCTGTGAATGAAGCAGGAGAGCTACCCCAGGAGCAGGAAGCCTGGCCCACCTTCTCTGTCCTCAGGCCCAGGGGCCTGAATTTTTTCCCAGAATGTTTTCGATCCAAGATTGGATGAATCCACAGATATGGAACCCACGGATATGGAGGGTTGACTGCATACATATGCACACAGTCATCCCTCGATATCCATGGGGGAATGGGTCCAGGACTCCCTACAAATACCAAAATCCAAGGATGCCAAGTCCTTTACATAAAATGGTGTAGGATTTCCATATAACCTATGCACATCCCCATATACACTTTAAATCATCTCTAGATTACTTAAAATACGTAATACAATGCAAATACTATGTAAACTGTTGTTATGCTCTACCGGTTTTTTCATTTGTATTATTTTTTACTGTTGTCTTGCTATTTTTCTTTTTTTTCCAAATATTTCTAATCTGCTTCTGGTTGAATCTACAGATGCAGAGCCCATGGATACTGAGGGCTGACGACATCTATATACAGCCATGCACCACATAAGCACATTTGGCCAATGAGGGTTCATATACAGTGGTGGTCCCATAAGATTGTAATACCACATTTTTATTGTACTTTTTCTCTATATAGATACACAAATACTTACATTGTATTACAATTGTCTACAGTAATCAGTACAGTGACATGCTGTACAGGTTTGTAGCCTGGGAGCACTAGGCTGGACTATATAGCCTAGTTGTGTAGTAGGCTATACCATCTAAGTTTGTGGAATTACACTCTGTGATGTTCGCACAATGATGAAACCACCTAATGAGTCATTCTCAGAATGTACTCCATCATTAAGTGATGCGTAATGGTATTATTCATGACAGGATTGTCTTACCTGATGGGGAAAACCAAATTATTCATTCCTAAAGAATATGAGTCTTGGGCCGGGCGCGGTGGCTCAAGCCTGTAATCCCAGCACTTTGGGAGGCCGAGACGGGTGGATCACGAGGTCAGGAGATCGAGACCATCCTGGCGAACACAGTGAAACCCCGTCTCTACTAAAAAATACAAAAATCTAGCCGGGCGAGGTGGCGGGCGCCTGTAGTCCCAGCTACTCCAGAGGCTGAGGCAGGAGAATGGCGTAAACCCGGGAGGCGGAGCTTGCAGTGAGCTGAGATCCGGCCACTACACTCCAGCCCGGGCGACAGAGCAAGACTCCATCTCAAAAAATAAAATAAAATAAAATAAAATAATATGAGTCTTTGGTGGTCTTTCTCTACTGGTTTTCTCATGCAACCAGCACACCAGACAATCCCTTGGGGGTTGGTTTGGCTTGGTTGGTTTGGGGTTTGGTTAGGATCACTATGTTTTCCCTCTTGGGTTTTAAAGTGAGCACCTTCCTGCTCACATTGTGTGACAACCCTATATCAATAAGATAATCACCATCAATCACCCCATCCAACATGAGATTCTCCTCTTTTTTGCTTATGTGCACAGTGTCATGAGAAGCCTTAAATGGACAGAAATAAGTCTGAACTTCTAATTCTATGAAACCATTATTTTGTCCCTGGTAGTGGCATTCCTGCTATGTTGGTTAAGGTACAGGTTAATCGCTATAACAAAGAAACTCAATAGCACAGTGGATTAAATAAGATTAAAATTTCTTTTTCTGTAATGAAACTGAGATATGCTGTCCAAAGGTGAGAGGTCCAGACCTGCCAGTGTGGATCTGCTATGTGAAGTGATTCCAAGATCCAGCTCCCTCCAATATCTTTGCTCCTGCCATCTCCTCAACTCCTCATACACAGGAGTATGAGGGTATGTGTTACCTCCATACCTTCATACTAACCCAAGGGAAGGAACAAAGAAATTCTGTGTAGGCAGCTTGAACACTAAGGAGATCACTGTCTTAGTATATTTTCTGCTGCTGTAAGAGAATATCACCTGGGTAATTTACAAACAGTAGGCATTTACTTGGGTCATGGTTCTGGAGGCTGCTGGGAAGTCCAGAGAATGGTGCTGGCATGTACTGAGGGCCTCTGTGCTGCAGGAGGTGGCAGCCAGAATAGCAAAAGAGCATGCATGGGAGAGAGAGTCCATATAACAAAGCCACCGGCACAATAACCCACTCTCAAGAAAACAGCATTCATTAATCCACTCACGAAGGTGGAGCCCCCATGAGCTAATCACTCCTTTCAAAACCCACCTCCCAACATTGTTGCATTGGGGATTAAGTCTCTGACACATAAATTTTGGAAAATGCATTCAAACCATAACACTAACCCAGAAGTTTCCCACATGAATTCTACTCACATCATTGACCCAAATTTAGTGATTTGATCACATTTTAAAACAAGAAAGCTTAATAACAGTGGGTTCTTGTTTGACAACCAAGTGCCCAGCTAAAAATAGGTGAGTTTTACTGCCAAAAAGTTAAGAGTAAAATGGATAATGAAAGGCCATTTATACCCCCTTAATGTACTAATATCTCTAAATCAACAAAGCCCAGAGTCACAAGGACAGGAAGCAAATATTTTGCAAGTAAGTTGTTAGGTTTAGTGGCAAGCGGTGCCACTCCTACTTCAGCCACTTGGTTACCAATGTATTTTGTATTTGTATTGTGTATTTGTAATTTGACTATTGTATTTCGGCTATGGGAGAATACCACATATTGGTCTGGAGTTCAGAGCCTATGTCTCACCTATAAGAGATCACTCAAACTTTTCAAGGTTTTTTTCTCCCAACTGGTGCTGTATTTGAGTTTTTAGTTGGCCATTCTATAGTTCAAAGACGGCCAGGAGGGGCGGAGCAAGATGGCCGAATAGGAACAGCTCCAGTCTCCAACTCCCAGCGCGAGCGACATAGAAGACCGGTGATTTCTGCATTTTCAACTGAGGTACTGGGGTCATCTCACTAGGGAGTGCCAGACAATCGGTGCTGGTCAGCTGCTGCAGCCTGACCAGCGAGAGCTGAAGCAGGGCGAGGCATCGCCTCACCTGGAAGCGCAAGGGGGAAGGGAATCCGTTTTCCTAGCCAGAGGAACTGAGACACACAACACCTGGAAAATCGGGTAACTCCCACCCCAATACGGCACTTTAAGCAAACAGGCACACCAGGAGAATATATCCCACACCTGGCCGGGAGGGTCCCACGCCCACGGAGCCTCCCTCACTGCTAACACAGCAGTCTGCCGCGATCTATCCTCAAGGCAGCAGCGAGGCTGGAGGAGGGGCGCCCGCCATTGCTGAGGCTTAAGTAGGTAAACAAAGCCGCTGGGAAGCTCGAACTGGGTGGAGCTCACAGCAGCTCAAGGAAGCCTGCCTGTCTCTGTAGTCTCCACCTCTGCGGACAGCGCACAGCTGAAGACAAACAGCGGAAGCAGCGGGGGCCAGTGCAGACGCGAACAACTCTGTCTGACAGCTTTGGGGAGAGCTGTGGATCTCCCAACGCGGAGGTTGAGATCTGAGAAGGGACAGACTGCCTGCTCAGGTGGGTCCCTGACCACTGAGTAGCCTAGCTGGGAGACATCCCCCACTAGGGGCAGTCTGACACCCCACACCTCACAGGGTGGAGTACACCCCTGAGAGGAAACTTCCAAAGGAAGAATCAGACAGGCACACTCGCTGTTCAGCAATATTCTATCTTCGGCAACCTCTGCTACTGATACCCAGGCAAACAGGGTCTGGGGTGGACCTCAAGCAATCTCCAACAGACCAACAGACAGTCCTTCTGACTGTCAGAAGGAAAACTATCAAACAGGAAGGACACCTATACCAAAACCCCATCAGTACGTCACCATCATCAAAGACCAGAGACAGATAAAACCACAAAGATGGGGAAGAAGCAGGGCAGAAAAGCTGGAAATTCAAAAAATAAGAGCGCAGCTCCCCCTGCAAAGGAGCGCAGCCCATCGCTAGCAACGGATCAAAGCTGGTCAGAGAATGACTTTGACGAGATGAGAGAAGAAGGCTTCAGTCCATCAAATTTCTCAGAGCTAAAGGAGGAATTACGTACCCAGCACAAAGAAACTAAAAATCTTGAAAAAAGAGTGGAAGAATTGACAGCTAGAATAATTAATGCAGAGAAGGTCATAAACGAAATGACAGACATGAAAACCATGACACGAGAAATACGTGACAAATGCACAAGCTTCAGTAACCAACTCGATCAACTGGAAGAAAGAGTATCAGTGATTGAAGATCAAATGAATGAAATGAAGCGAGAAGAGAAACCAAAAGAAAAAAGAAGAAAAAGAAATGAACAAAGCCTGCAAGAAGTATGGGATTACGTAAAAAGACCAAATCTACGTCTGATTGGGGTGCCTGAAAGTGAGGGGGAAAATGGAACCAAGTTGGAAAACACTCTTCAGGATATCATCCAGGAGAACTTCCCCAACCTAGTAGGGCAGGCCAACATTCAAATTCAGGAAATACAGAGAACGCCACAAAGATACTCCTCCAGAAGAGCAACTCCAAGACACATAATTGCCAGATTCACCAAAGTTGAAATGAAGGAAAAAAATCTTAAGGGCAGCCAGAGAGAAAGGTCGGGTTACCCACAAAGGGAAGCCCATCAGACTAACAGCAGATCTCTCGGCAGAAACTACAAGCCAGAAGAGAGTGGGGGCCAATATTAAACGTTCTTAAAGAAAAGAATTTTCAACCCAGAATTTCATATCCAGCCAAACGAAGTTTCATAAGTGAAGGAGAAATAAAATCCTTTACAGATAAGCAAAGGCTTAGAGATTTTGTCACCACCAGGCCTGCCTTACAAGAGACCCTGAAGGAAGCCCTAAACATGGAAAGGAACAACCGGTACCAGTCATTGCAAAAACATGCCAAAATGTAAAGACCATCGAGGCTAGGAAGAAACTGCATCAACTAACGAGCAAAATAACCAGTTAATATCATGATGGCAGGATCAAGTTCACACATAACAATATTAACCTTAAATGTTAATGGACTAAATGCTCCAATTAAAAGACACAGACTGGCAAACTGGATAAAGAGTCAAGACCCATCAGTCTGCTGTATTCAGGAGACCCATCTCACATGCAGAGACATACATAGGCTCAAAATAAAGGGATGGAGGAAGATCTACCAAGCAAATGGAGAACAAAAAAAAGCAGGGGTTGCAATCCTAGTCTCTGATAAAACAGACTTTAAACCATCAAAGATCAAAAGAGAGAAAGAAGGCCATTACATAATGCTAAAGGGATCAATTCAACAGGAAGAGCTAACTCTCCAAAATATATATGCACCCAATACAGGAGCACCCAAATTCATAAAGCAAGTCCTTAGAGACTTACAAAGAGACTTAGACTCCCATACAATAATAATGGGAGACTTCAACACTGCACTGTCAACATTAGACAGATCAACGAGACAGAAAGTTAACAAGGATATCCAGGAATTGAACTCATCTCTGCACCAAGCGGACCTAATAGACATCTATAGAACCCTTCACCCCAAATCAACAGAATATACATTCTTCTCAGCACCACATCGCACTTATTCCAAAAGTGACCACATAATTGGAAGTAAAGCACTCCTCAGCAAATGTAAAAGAACAGAAATTATAACAAACTGTCTCTCAGACCGCAGTGCAATCAAACTAGAACTCAGGACTAAGAAACTCAATCAAAACCGCTCAACTACATGGAAACTGAACAACCTGCTCCTGAATGACTACTGGGTACATAACAAAATGAAAGCGGAAATAAAGATGTTCTTTGAAACCAATGAGAACAAAGATACAACATACCAGAATCTCTGGGACACATTTAAAGCAGTGTGTAGAGGGAAATTTATAGCACTAAATGCCCACAAGAGAAAGCAGGAAAGATCTAAAATTGACACTCTAACATCACAATTAAAAGAACTAGAGAGGCAAGAGCAAACACATTCAAAAGCTAGCAGAAGGCAAGAAATAGCTAAGATCAGAGCAGAACTGAAGGAGATACAGACACAAAAAACCCTCCAAAAAATCAATGAATCCAGGAGTTGATTTTGAAAAAATCAACAAAATTGACACACCGCTAGCAAGACTAATAAAGAAGAAAAGAGAGAAGAATCAAATAGATGCAATAAAAAATGATAAAGGGGATATCACCACGGACCTCACAGAAACACAAACTACCATCAGAGAATACTATAAACCCCTCTACACAAATCAACTAGAAAATCTAGAAGAAATGGATAATTTCCTGGACACTTACACTCTTCCAAGACTAAATCAGGAAGAAGTTGAATCCCTGAATAGACCAATAGCAGGCTCTGAAATTGAGGCAATAATTAATAGCCTACCCACCAAAAAAAGTCCAGGACCAGATGGATTCACAGCTGAATTCTACCAGAGGTACAAGGAGGAGCTGGTACCATTCCTTCTGAAACTATTCCAATCAATAGAAAAAGAGGGAATCCTCCCTAACTCATTTTAGGAGGCCAACATCATCCTGATACCAAAGCCTGGCAGAGACACAACAAAAAAAGAGAATTTTAGACCAATATCCCTGATGAACATCGATGCAAAAATTCTCAATAAAATACTGGCAAACCGGATTCAGCAGCACATCAAAAAGCTTATCCACCATGATCAAGTGGGCTTCATCCCTGGGATGCAAGGCTGGTTCAACATTTGCAAATCAATAAATGTAATCCAGCATATAAACAGAACCAAAGACAAGAACCACATGATTATCTCAATAGATGCAGAAAAGGCTTTTGACAAAATTCAACAGCCCTTCATGCTAAAAACGCTCAATAAATTCGGTATTGATGGAACGTACCTCAAATTAATAAGAGCTATTTATGACAAACCCACAGCTAATATCATACTGAATGGGCAAAAACTGGAAAAATTCCCTTTGAAAACTGGCACAAGACAGGGATGCCCTCTCTCACCACTCCTATTCAACATAGTGTTGGAAGTTCTGGCTAGGGCAATCAGGCAAGAGAAAGAAATCAAGGGTATCCAGTTAGGAAAAGAAGAAGTCAAATTGTCCCTGTTTGCAGATGACATGATTGTATATTTAGAAAACCCCATCGTCTCAGCCCAAAATCTCCTTAAGCTGATAAGCAACTTCAGCAAAGTCTCAGCATACAAAATTAATGTGCAAAAATCACAAGCATTCTTATACACCAGTAACAGACAAGCAGAGAGCCAAATCAGGAATGAACTTCCATTCACAATTACTTCAAAGAGAATAAAATACCTAGGAATCCAGCTTACAAGGGATGTAAAGGACCTCTTCAAGTAGAACTACAAACCACTGCTCAGCGAAATCAAAGAGGACACAAACAAATGGAAGAACATACCATGCTCATGGATAGGAAGAATCAATATCGTGAAAATGGCCACACTGCCCAAGGTAATTTATAGATTCAATGCCATCCCCATCAAGCTACCAATGAGTTTCTTCACAGAATTGGAAAAAACTGCTTTAAAGTTCATATGGAACCAAAAAAGAGCCCGCATTGCCAAGACAATCCTAAGTCAAAAGGAGAAAGCTGGAGGCGTCACGCTACCTGACTTCAAACTATACTACAAGGCTACAGTCACCAAAACAGCATGGTACTGGTACCAAAACAGAGATATAGACCAATGGAACAGAACAGAGTCCTCAGAAATAATACCGCACATCTACAGCCATCTGATCTTTGACAAACCTGAGAGAAACAAGAAATGGGGAAAGGATTCCCTATTTAATAAATGGTGCTGGGAAAATTGGCTAGCCATAAGTAGAAAGCTGAAACTGGATCCTTTCCTTACCCCTTATACGAAGATTAATTCAAGATGGATTAGAGACTTAAATGTTAGACCTAATACCATAAAAACCCTAGAAGAAAATCTAGGTAGTACCATTCAGGACATAGGCATGGGCAAGGACTTCATGTCTAAAACACCAAAAGCAACGGCAGCAAAAGCCAAAATTGACAAATGGGATCTCATTAAACTAAAGAGCTTCTGCACAGCAAAAGAAACTACCATCAGAGTGAACAGGCAACCTACAGAATGGGAGAAAATTTTTGCAATCTACTCATCTGACAAAGGGCTAATATCCAGAATCTACAAAGAACTCAAACAAATTTACAAGAAAAAAACAAACAACCCCATCAAAAAGTGGGCAAAGGATATGAACAGACATTTCTCAAAAGAAGACATTCATACAGCCAACAGACACATGAAAAAATGCTCATCATCACTCGCCATCAGAGAAATGCAAATCAAAACCACAATGAGATACCATCTCACACCAGTTAGAATGGCAATCATTAAGAAGTCAGGAAACAACAGGTGTTGGAGAGGATGTGGAGAAATAGGAACACTTTTACACTGTTGGTGGGATTGTAAACTAGTTCAACCATTATGGAAAACAGTATGGCAATTCCTCAAGGATCTAGAACTAGATGTACCATATGACCCAGCCATCCCACTACTGGGTATATACCCAAAGGATTATAAATTATTCTACTACAAAGACACATGCACACGTATGTTTATTGCAGCACTATTCACAATAGCAAAGACTTGGAATCAACCCAAATGTCCATCTGTGACAGACTGGATTAAGAAAATGTGGCACATATACACCATGGAATACTATGCAGCCATAAAAAAGGATGAGTTTGCATCCTTTGTAGGGACATGGATGCAGCTGGAAACCATCATTCTTAGCAAACTATCGCAAGAACAGAAAACCAAACACCGCATGTTCTCACTCATAGGTGGGAACTGAACAATGAGATCACTTGGACTCGGGAAGGGGAACATCACACACTGGGGCCTATCATGGGGAGGGGGGAGGAGGGAGGGATTGCCTTGGGGAGTTATACATGATATAAATGATGAATTGATGGGTGCTGACGAGTTGATGGGTGCAGCACACCAACATGGCACAAGTATACATATGTAACAAACCTGCACGTTATGCACATGTACCCTAGAACTTAAAGTATAATAAAAAAAACAAAAAAAACAAAAAAACAAAAAGCAAAAAAAAAAATCAAAGAAGGCCAGGTGATTCTGGGGAATGAAGTTACATGGGTAACCCCAATGAGTCCTGTGAGCATTAGCACATGGTCTCACTTGTTTTGCTATATATTTGTTCCTTGGTTAGATGCGATATTATGTGAAATATCATGACAACAAATGCAGCATTCAGTAAGCCCATGGATGGTAAAGCTGGCAGATGCAGGCAGGCAGGCAGGAAAGGTAAATCCATGCCCAGAGTAAGTGATTATCCCAGTGAGTGCAGAGCATTGCCTCCTTCAGGCAAGGGGTACAATGTAATCAAACTATCTCCAGACGTATTACTTACCCATTGCTATGTAACAAATTACTACAAAATGTCCCTGCCTAAAATCACAGACAATTATCATCTCACAGTTTGAGTTGACCAAGAATCCAGGAGAGAGCAATGAGCTGGGTGCCTCTCACTCAGGGTCTCTCAGGTGGATGGGGTCAAGCTTTCACTGAGGGTGCAGTCACCTTAAGGGACAACTGAGGTTAGGAAATCCACTTCTAAACTCATTCATGCGCCTGTTGGCAGGCCTCAGAAGATCTATTTCCAGGCTCACTCACATGGTTGCTGGCAGGCTTTGGCTCTTCAGTGAGTCTCTCCACAGGCTGCCAAGTGTCCTCAATATGGCAACTTGTGAGAAGGGGGAAGAGGAAGACAGAGACAGAGGCAGAGGAGAACCAGAGAGGACCCAAGATGAAAACCAAATCTTTTTGCAACATAATGTCAGATATCCCATCCCTTTTGCCATGATCCCTTCAATAAAAGCAGGTCACTGGTTCCAACCTACACTAAAAGGGAGAGAATTACACAAATGTATGAATATCAGAAGATGAGCATCATTGAGAACTTTCTGCCTACCACACCAAGCTATTGTTATTGGCAGGTTACACACTCAGCCATGGTGTAGCCAGACCAGTCTTGGTGAGGGGAACCATTGTTGGTAAGCCTGTGCCTAACCTTCATCCCTTCCACCATGGACATTTTGATTGTGATCCCTTGAATAAGCACCAGAGATGCTGGAGAAAGCTGACTGACATCTACCAGCTGGGTCGTCTTGATCCCTCAGTATTAACAGTATCTTCTGCAGTGAGAGAACTTTCGTGAGCATTCACGTTGTCTCACATATTCACAAATAGTCTCGCAGTCTGGACCCATTTTCAAAAGCTCATTCATAGTATAGTAAGACGGATGACAGCATGAACTCGGCAGCCAGGTCACCTGGATTCAAATGCTAGCTCAGCCTTTTACTAGCTGTATGGTCTTGTCCACGTGCCTAACCACTCTATGCCTCAGATTCCTCTTCAGTAAACCGAGCATAATAGTTGAAACTACCCCACAGCGTTCTGGGAGGATTCAATAAGTTAGTATATCAAAAGTGCTTAGAACAATAACCGACACAGAGTGAGCATTACAGAAGTGTTTGTGATGATGATGATGATGATGATCAGCAGAATGCCTTGTCACTCATTCTCCTGTATTGTTCCTTCTACTTCCTAAACTTCCTACCAAATAAACCATTAGCCGCTGCTCATGGATCAATGTAAATCCGTATCTCAGACCATCCTTCTTCCGGGAAAAGCGGACTCTTTTAAGTTGTACTATCAAAATTCTGCTCAGCAGCCACTTTTCTTCTCTACTCTTCCTCAGGTCACCCCTTTTTTCCTCAGGGTCAACCCCCATTACTGGGGCTATAATGCCATAGACGTCCATATCTAGTTAGTCGCAGCAGAATTGTGCAAAGTTCTCTGTAAGCTAGACCCAAATATTTTTCCTCTTCCATCAACCTGTCATGAGGAACACTTCATGAGGCCATAGGAAGAAAGGACATTAGTGTGTCAAGAATAGACGTGATGAGAGTGTGGACCATGAACTGGTAGAATATCCTTGTGACTTCAGGACTTCTTCAAGTCTGATCTCATGTACGCCTCTTCACTTGAAGACAGGGTGCTTCTGGGCCTGACCATGCAGCTTTATCAATTGGAAAACACCCAGGTCATAAAGGGCAGTTCAGGTTGCAGAGTCACCTGGTATCCCAGGGTCAGGTGTTTATCCTCTGCCAGAGATCAGATAATAAACAATGGCCCAGAGCGGTGGCTCACACTTGTAATCCCAAAACTTTAGGAGGCCAAGGCAGGAGCATCTCCTCTGCCTCAAATTCTCAGGAATTTGAGACCAGCCTGGGGAACATAGTGAGACCTCATCGCTACTAAAAATTTTTTAAAAATTAGCCAAGCATGGTGGCACACACCCTGTAGTCGCAGCTACTCAAGGGGGCAGAGGCAGGAGGATCGCTTGAGCCCAGAAAGTCAAGGCTGCAATGAGTCCTGATTGCATCACTGCACTCCAACCTGGATGATAGAGTGAGAGTCCGTCTCAAAAATACATAAATAAATAACAAACAAGGAGGTATTTCTCAAAAGTATAGTAGTTACTTGGTGAAGAGGGCGTGGACTTTCTCTGAATCCTTGGGGCCTCCACTACAACTCTCCTGTGAATGGGGCTTTTCACAGGCTCCAAACAGCACCAGTGTAGCCACGGCACTTCACACACCTTCAGATTCCGTTAGTCATAAAAGCCAGCAGCAGAAATAGCTGTTTTGCAGCCTGGACCGGCCAATATCCTTCTCTTACTCTGGGCCCCTGGCAAACCTACAAGTTTTATGTGTTCACCTGAAAATATAAAAGTCCTAAGCCTGACAGTTTCTTTCTTTAAGCTGCCAGAGCAGTTGTGAACAGCAACCAAACTCACTGTCATTTAACTCCTTGTACTCATACTATGCTAAGGAATCACCATTCAGTGGCACTTCAGATGATGATAGGTAATTATTTATGTAACTGTTTCACATCTGAAGGCTGAAAACGAAAGACTACCAGTCTTCTATCCTCCGATAGTACTGAATCCTCATTGTCTTTAAACCCAATGAGATCAAATGATCAATCCCAGATTTCCACCCTTGCAGCAATTTCTGGTACTAAACTCTGTGTCAGTATATGTCAGAGTTCAACTGCAAATAATGGATACCATCCTAGCTAGTTTAAGCAGAAATATGTTTAATTCAGATAATTAAGTGCTTATAACACAAAATCAATGGAAGGACTAGAAGAGCACCTTCTCAACTAAGTTTCTAGAAATAATTTTAGAATAACACTGTAGATCAGAACTGCCATAGAATCTGCTACACTGCCAAGGTCAAGAAAGTGAGGCATTAGGAAGACACTGCCCCAGCTGCTGGCTCCAAAACCATATCACCTCCAGCTCCATCCATGCCAGGCAAAATGGATACTCCAGGCCTTGCCTTTGGACACCCACAGCACTGAGACCTTTGCTACAACTGCCACAGAAAATCCCAACTAACCTTTTCAGGAGAAACAACAGAAGCAAGAGAAGCACCGCCTCTGCCTCACTCCCTCTGCCTTCCATACCTCACACAGGTGCTACAGATTGGCAGAAACTAGGTCACGTGTAGAGCCTTGAGCTGTAAGGGGATTTGGGGAATGCAATCTTTAGCTTTCCAGGCTCCAGGGGACAGAAAGGCATGCATAAAAGTCGGAATGGAATTGAATATACAACCTACAATATGTGTCAAAGCAGCTCTCCTAAGCTGTGTACTCACTGTTCTTCCAAGCTCTAACGCAATAGCTACGAACAAAACAAAGTCCCTGATTTCATGGATCTATCTTCTAGTGGAGGAGAAATACACTAAACACCCAAACAAATAAACAAATGCTATAATTCTGATTGATATACATGCAACGAAGAATACGAAACAAGGTGATCAGTGTATGGTGCTACTGTATCTAGGGCAGTTCAAGAAGGTCTTTCCAAAGAGGTGAAATTTGAGCTGAGACTTGAATAATAAGAAGTCACTTGGGGGAAGATCCAGGGCAAGAGCCTCTGGACAGACAGAACAGAAACTGCAAAGTACCTGAAGTGTGTAAGAGAAAGAGAAAGCAGGCTAGCATGGCTGGAGCATAATGGACAAGGAAGACAAGAGCAAGGGGTTTTTAAACATAGGTTGTATTATTATTATTCCGATATGGTATAACCAACAGATCAGGAGACAAGCCATTGGGAAGATAGTCTATTACAATTCCTGAGAAGGGGGACACACCACACCATACAGGGCCACATGGGACAGCACCAGGTCAATCAGAAGCCAGAGGGAGCAAGCGGTAAATGTGGGCAGGAGCCTTTCTTGTGGTTTTCATGGAAGAAATGTGCAAGACAGAGGAAGCAGGCTAAACAGGCTCAGAATTGACTGGTTTGAGTAATTTCAGGGGGCTCTGGGGTATAGGGCTGTCTCTAGGTGTCTACCTGACCCTGGGATGATTAGGACTGGGGGATATTGCCCCAAAGTGTTAGAGCCCAGTAAAGGAGGCAGTTGAAGGTATGGACCCTGGATTGGTTAGTTTGCATACAAAAGGCACTGTTGGTGGGATTTTATCTAGGAATTAGCTGGCTCTGGGAGGGGCAGTCTCTCCAAGGTCAGTAAGGCCCCAGATGTCAAAACATCAGAAGAAAACAACAGGCCAAAGTGGGGTGTGGTGGTGCATACCTGTAGTCCCAGCTACTTGGAAGGTTGAAGTAGGAGAATTGCTTGAGCCCAAGAGTTGGAGTCCTGCCTGAGCAACATAGCAAGACCCCTTCTCTAAAACACACACACACACACACACAAAGAAAGGAAAGGACAGGCTTAAGACAAGACAAGGGATCAGTCCATTAGGGTCTTATAAATCAGTGAAAGGAGTTTGTATTTTATGGTCCCTATAATGAAAAGCTATGAGCTGTTCAAGGAAGGCAATGACCAGACATGGTGGCTAGTGCCTGTAATCCCAGCACTTTGCGAGGCCGAGGCAGGAGGATCACTTGAGGTCAGGAGTTCAAGACCAGCCTGGCCAACATGGTGAAACCTTATCGCTACTAAAAATACAAAAATTAGCCTGGCGTGATGATGCATGCCTGTAATCCCAGCTACTGGAGAGGCTGAGGCAGAAGAATTGCTTGAACCCGGGAGGCAGAGGTTGCAGTGAGCCGAGATTGCACCACTGCACTCTAACCTAAGCAACAGAGCGAGACCCTGACTCAAAAATAAAAAATAAAAATAAAAATAAAAAATAAAGGAAAGGAATGATATTATCTGACTCACACTTGGAGAAAATCTCACCAGCTGAATGAGATGCAGAGGGCAAGAACGGCTCAGTGAAAAACAATTTGCTGAGCCCAGGTTTTAGCAGCAAACATGGTAAGAGAGGGTTGCTTGGGATTAACTTTTTGAGGTAGAACTGTGACAGGACTTGCTGAGAAAAATTAAGTGTGGGATGTTAAAAAAGAAATATTAACAAAATGGACAGCTGGATTTTTGGCCTGAGCAACTGGGTGGCAACAGGTCCCTTACCGCACTGGGGAAGCTCAGGAGAGGAGCAAGAGCTCTAGTTGGGACATGGTAAGTTTGGGGTGACTCTGAAACATCTAAGGGGAAGTATTCAGTTGTATCAATAAGGAAAGGCCAGGGACAAAGAAATATGTTTGCAAATCATAGAAGTTAAAGGAAGTGTTTCAGGAAGGGGAGGGAACAAAATGTGTTAAAGACTGCTAAGAGATTAGGATGAGGACTGAAAATTAACCACTGGATTTGGCAACGTGGAAGTTGTTGGTTATCTTGATAAGAGAAAATTCTGGAGTGGTAGGGACAATTGGAGAAAATGGGAGATAAAAAGTGGAGACAGCAAGTGTCAACTAGAGGACATCAGGGATTTAGGCAAAGGCCCAGGTTATCTCAGGTAACATCTCTGTTCTACCCCTAATGTCACCACCCTCCTTCATCATTTCTATGCTGAAAATATTCAGAAGGCTGAACTCTCTGTGTAAGTGCCCCACTCGGCACATCTGCAATGACGTGGGAGATTGAGGATTGATGGAAACCCAGCTCTCCCTCCTGTGAGCCCCTGGATAAGCAGACAGGCGGTGTCCTCACTGGAACACTTTCTAAAAAGCAAACCAAGCATGGAGATCAATGACTTCACTGGCATAGCTTCTAGAATTCTCCAGGAGCATCTCCATTTAACAGAAGCTGAGATTTCACTCACGGGAGTTAGTTCCCAGGATGAGACTCTAGACAGGAGGGACAGAGACCCTCAAACCTCACGTCATCTGTAACCAAAGAGACCCTTCATGAGTGGGGAGGCGATAGTTAGCCCAGAGGAAAAAAAAAAGGTGTCAGGAGGTTGGCCAAGGGCAGTGAGCTTAAGGAGAGGAGAAGAACACAGCAGGCACTGGGGATCCAGACAGAATTATCTGGCCCATGACACTCTCTCAGCTCAGGGTTACCCAGGGAAACCCCAAGAGTCAGGGTTCCCAAATCTCCAGCAGGGTGGAGGCACAACGCCAGCTGGAGAATGACATGGGCACCACAGAGGCTGAGGCTTCCAGGGAGGAGAGAGGGCAACAGCAGAGCCTCGCCTGTGCCCAACAACCCCTCTCCCTGGCGGGATGATCATTTCACCTCCTCCGGTAAGTGCCGCACACAGTGCCAGGAAGCCTTGGGCCTTTCCCTGATGTATCTAGACCCTGCCAAAAACAGGAAGAGAAGAAGAACCAGTGAGCAGATCAGGGCCCATTCAGGGCCTTAGGACCTCTTGCTGTGTGTTGGGAGTCAGTATCTGTCCTTGGGCGTGGGAGAAAAAAGTCCCAAGAGGGTTCCCAGATCTCTACTATTGCATTTGCAGAGGTGTGATTCAGATGTCATTAAGCTGGCTGGACAGGGAGAAGGGCTGGGAAGGAGACAGAGAATGTTAGACAATTTCTGCCAGATAAAATTGTACATAACAGAACAAGGCAAGTGTGTATATACACACTTTGATGAGGTGTATATACACCTTTGATGAGGGCATGAGTAGGTATGCTGTGGGTGATGTGTAGCATGTTATAAGTGTGGTGATAGGCATGTCTGTGGTGTGTCTAATAGGATGGGGTGTGTGGGATGAAGTGATGGAGTGAGGCAGTGGATAGTGTGCACAGGCTTGTGGGTTTGCGTGCAGCGTGTAAACCAGCCGGGCATCACAGCCTCCACACTGTCTGTGGTCAGCATCTCTCAGGCTCCTGCTAATGGGTCCCATCCCAGAGCCCACAGACAGCTCCCTGCATCTTTGCTGCCCCACACCCTCCCCAACACACACACACACACACACACACACACCCCATGTGCAGCTCCCATTAATACTTTAGACAAAACAAAAAATCTGAAAGAACAAAAGCCAGTTTATTGCCTGGCTGTGCTCCCCCAGACCTCTCTGACCCAATAAAGGTTGCCCTTCCCCCATTTCCCCCATTTCCTGCATCCCCCATTAGGCTCCAGAATCCCAACTCCCTTGCCCCTGAGATGTCAAAGCTACCCCTCAAGATCTGCTTTCTGTTCCATTCAGCCTTTAATGGCCTCACCTCCTGCATCCACGGGTCACGGGGTGACCAGTCCAGTAGCCAGCCAGCCACACCCTGCCGGTCATCCTCTGTCCATCTAGCCGGTTAACTACAGGTTGTCTCTTCCCCAATCCATGTGCCCATTCGCTGATCAATTTGCCCATCTGCCTGTCTCTCTAAGGCTTATTGGAGGCATAGGGATGGTTTTACGGTTTTAAAAAGAGCCACGGGAGGGGGAAATGGAGAGTTGCTTAATGGGTATAGAATTTCATTTTGCAAGATGAAAAAGTTCTAGAGCTCTGTTGAATATACTTAACAATACTGACACATACACTTAAAATGGTTAAGATAGTAAATTTTATGTTATATGTTTTCACCACAATTAAAAGTAGTGTTTTTTTAAAAGGAACTTCATCCCCTCTCTGTGACCCCGTGGGCAGTTACTCTCTGTCTTTCTCAACGATCCTCTGTGAGAGGCTTTGAAAAAGATAGTGGTGACTCCAGGGCCAATGTCTCTCTGAAGATTGTCCCAACTGTGTCAGGATGTGTGGGAAGAGGAAGAGGGAAATTCACAGAGTCAGAGTGGAAACAGGGAAGGAAGAGCAGACAGTCTGGGAGAAACTTGCCTCTCCACCCTCACGGATGACATCTTGAGGCAAAATCTAATTAGAGGTCTGAGAGTGAAGAAATGCTCACAGCATGGAAAAGGTGAGGTGAGTATGGAGGGAGGGAGAGGGCTGGATGAGGACAGGGAGGGTCAAGGAGTCCAGAAGGCGGCAGGGTGAGAGAGGGCTGAGGGAAAAAAAAACCCCTATTGGCACAATGTACACTATCTGGGTGACTGCTGCACTAAAATGCCAGACTTCATCACTATACACTTCATCCATGTAACCAAAAACCACTTGTACCCCAAAGCTACTGAAGTTTTTTAAGGATCCCAGTTTTACTAAGAGATGGAAGGTTGGTATTGCCACTCATGTGTCCAACTACAGGAATCCAAAACAATTATAACACAGCCAGACCATAAAAATGTCCACATGCTTAGCCAATCATATTACTCCTAATTTACCCTAAGGGAATAAGCTAACAGAGGCAAACTGAGACACACACAAAAATATTGTTTGCATCATTATCTACTATAGCAAAAAAAGATGGGACAGCGTAAAGTGCACGAGGATGAGAAGTGTCTGTTAAATATTAGTGGAGAAATTCAATGGACTACTACAAGAACTTTCTTAGAAAGATTGTTCAGAATACCATGTGGTCTCATGGCAAAAATGCTTACAGCAAACATTAAAAAAGGAAAAGAAGACAAAATGGTATATACACTATGACTACACACATAGCAAGTGGGTTTGCAGTGGGACAAAGATTTGAGGGTGATTACAAGAAAAAAAAGAATTTAAGGTGATGGAATAATGGTGGATTGATTCCAAATGTTTCCTAAATATTTTTAATTGAAAAAGAAACAACATTTTTAAAATTTGAAAACGTCAGGATCTATTTCGTGTTTTCTTGGTGATGTGGACATCTGAAAAGTTGTTTTTTTTTTTTTTCCTTTTTAATCAGCCAGCCCAAAATGTCATGAAGATTTATTGACGAAAGTAGAGAGGACTAATGAACTAAGATACTCCTTCTGTCCAGACTGACTACATGCAAGTTCATCTCTCAAAAGTGTAGGGTGAGGCTGTTGGCCTCACTAGAGATATAGTAAGTATGTGGTTGATATCTCAGGCTCGAAATTACAATCCTAGTTCTGCTGTTCACTGACTTTGTGATCTTGCATAGGTCGTTTAAACCCTCAGAGCTCTGGTTCTTTATCTGCAATGACAAAATAACAATTGTCACTAATGTTGTTATAAAGGTCAACTGATATACTGTATAATCCCCAGCACACAGCACTCTCTAAACATAAGCTAGAATAAATAGTTTAAGGCCACAAAAAAAAAAAAAAAAAATATATATATATATATATATGGTGAGAGAGCAGAGTGAGGGTGGGATGGAAGTTAAGTGCAGTGGGTAGAACTTTGAGGCTCTGTTTCCTAAATATGAAGATGGTTAGACTAACCTCATGTGTGGGTCAATGTGGGTGATCAAAGCTCCGCGAATCTTGGGACCAGGACTTCTGAAAGTCCAGTCCAGTTTCCTATCTTTGTCTAACTAGCTGCCTAAATGTAGGCAAATCACTTAATTGTTCTATTTATCAGTTCCTCTGTCTTTATAACTGAGATTCGTTCACTCGTCTAATAAATGTTTAGCGAACACTCGACATGGCCCAAGTACTGAGCTTGTTTTTCTGGTGATTAACCTCTAAGGCAGTTGATAACTTGGTGGTTAAGATCACAGGCTCTGGGGTTAGGCAGACCTGGATTTGAACCCAAACTCTGTCATTTACGAAATGTGCGACACTGAGAAAGTTACTTACACTGTCTGGGCTTCCCTCTCCTTATCTGTAAGATGGAGAAAATGAAGGTTTCTATGTCGTAGTGTAATTAGGAAGATTCAATGATTTAATGAATGTTTAGCCCTTTGCATGGTGCCTGGCAGGAACCAAGCACCTGGGAAACACTAGCAGCTGCTAAAATAGGCAACTGCCTCCCCACCTCCCCACCCTGTCCTGCAGGATCTCACAGTGGAGTAATAAGTGCTGGGACCAAAGGACAAGCAACATCTCATGAAAGCAGAGATAAAAGTGCCTTCCTCAAATATTCAAGAGCTCTCTGGTGCAAGAGGAGTTAAACATTGTATGAAACACTAAGCATTTAGCCAAGACCAATACAGTAAAGCCTTTTCCACAGGCAGAAAAGGCCATAGCTAGAAAGGGCTACTTCAATAGGTGGTGAGTTCCCCATCACTGCAGATGTTCAAACAGAGGCTGCATAGCACCCTTCTAAAATGTTGAAGATAAGATCCGAGTACTGTCATATGGAAATATATGTTCCTAAATGTCACTTTTAATCTCGAAATGCCATGGATAATTATTTCTGAGCCTGAGGATCACAGAAAGCTGCCACCGAGATAGCGGAACTTGAGTGAAGGCTTGGAATATGATGGGATTTTAATACAAAGAATAGAAATATTCTCTGCAAGGAGACACTATGGCAATGCCTGGAGGCCTGAGAGAACAGGGTGTGCTGGGACAGGGCAGCTAGTGTAGCTGAACACAGGGTCCCAGATAAGAGGAGAACAGAGAAATCAGGGAAGGTGTCAGAATCCCAAAGATACAATTGGGCAGTATTATCACAAATAGTCATATCACTGTGTGACACTCTAAATCCACAGCTCACTATGGTGAACATTAGACACCAGTTCAAGACAGTCCCTAGTGCTACCCAGTTTCTTTTGGGCCTCAGCATCCGTCTAGAGAGTACAAAGGGGCCTAGGTCATAGCAGCTGCTCCACCCCTCACTCTGGAGAGAGATCCAAAGATCAGAGTTAGAGTCTCTACATATGGGAGTCAGGCCCCAGGCACAGGACCAGAACACAGGAAACAGTGAGAAAGGCATCAAATTTGAAGTCAAGAGACCTGGATTCAAGTTCCAGGCCTGCCACTTTCTAGATATTATCTCAACCACATTATTTAATCTCTCTGAGACCCATGGCTCATTCAGAGAGAAGATATTAATTCTCTCACTTGATTTGGAGAGGAACTATGTGGAAAGTGCTTTACCAAATTACAGAAATGTTGATTGTTATTTCTAAATAACTTCTCTTCTTGGCTGTGCCTCAGCTTCTGGCCTGGAGTGATGGCTGGGGAAAACCATACTACACTGCCTGAATTCCTCCTTCTGGGATTCTCTGACCACAAGGCCCTGCAGGGCCCCCTGTTCTGGGTGGTGCTTCTGGTCTACCTGGTCACCTTGCTGGGTAACTCCCTGATCATCCTCCTCACGCAAGTCAGCCCTGCCCTGCACTCCCCCATGTACTTCTTCCTGCGCCAACTCTCAGTGGTGGAGCTCTTCTACACCACCAACATCGTGCCCAGGACCCTGGCCAATCTGGCCTTCCCACATCCCCAGGCCATCTCTTTCCAGGGCTGTGCAGCCCAGATGTACGTCTTCATTGTCCTGGGCATCTCCGAGTGCTGCCTGCTCACGGCCATGGCCTATGACCGATATGTTGCCATCTGCCAGCCTCTACACTACTCCACCCTCTTGAGCCCATGGGCCTGCATGGCCATGGTGGGCACCTCCTGGCTCACAGGCATCATCACGGCCACCACCCATGCCTCCCTCATCTTCTCTCTACCTTTTGCCAGCCACCCAATCATCCCACACTTTCTCTGTGACATCCTGCCAGTACTGAGGCTGGCAAGTGCCGGGAAGCACAGGAGCGAGATCTCCGTGATGACAGCCACTGTAGTCTTCATTATGATCCCCTTCTCTCTGATTGTCACCTCTTACATCCGCATCTTGGGAGCCATCCTAGCGATGGCCTCCACCCAGAGCCGCCGCAAGGTCTTCTCCACCTGCTCCTCCCATCTGCTCGTGGTCTCTCTCTTCTTTGGAACAGCCAGCATCACCTACATCCGGCCGCAGGCAGGCTCCTCTGTTACCACAGACCGCGTCCTCAGTCTCTTCTACACAGTCGTCACACCCATGCTCAACCCCATCATCTACACCCTTCGGAACAAAGACGTGAGGAGGGCCCTGCAACACCTGGTGAAGAGGCAGAGCCCCTTGCCCTGAAGGGACTCGGAGGATGTCTGCTCACTCACTCACTGCTCATCCTCCCAGCCTTCAGGGGCTGGATTTAAACCCCACTCTCACAGAAATCATGCAGCACTTCAAAAGAAAAGGCTTCTTGGAAGGAAGTGCTGAAATTAAAACAGAGATAAATCTATATATTGCCTCTTATTCCAGAGCATGGGTTATAGATTTATATAGATAAATCTATATATTGCCACTATCAGAGCATGGGTTATTAGGCCAAGGTAGAATGGAAGTGATTGCTGCCTTAGGGAAAGAACATTTATTTAGCATCTTCTAGATTGTTTTGGATCCCTGAACACAGTGATTGCCATGGCTGCACCGGTAGCCAGAGGTCCGTGTCAGTCATGAAAGCAGGTGTCTGTGAACTTGACTTCCAACTAAGTGACCCACCCAAAGCCTGTGTAGGAGTTTACCAAGCCCCTGTGTTACATTTTCTTCCACCTGTGTCTGAGCCTTCCTCTACTCAATGGAACATCTATTCTGCCCTTGGCCTTCAGGAAGAGGGGCATCTGAGGGTTCCAGTCATAAGGCTCTCTCCTTCCCAAGATACCAGCACAAAAGGCAAGATGGTCAGATGGCGTCAAAAAGGACCAAGTTAGACATCAGGAAAAGCTATCTCCAAGGACAGCCTATACATGTCTCTCAGAAACACACTGGGGTGTCCTGCTCTGGATTCTTTTAGGAAAGAGCTGGTCAGGGATTCCAGAAGACCCACCAGCTTGAGAGGCAGGATCCAGAGCTGGAGCTAACCAGGGAGGCAGAAGCAGGACATGGTAGAAGCAAAGCACTCCCATCCCTCTATGCTGAGGTGCCACCGGCTGCCCACCTCCCTCGGGCCAGGGACAGAGGTTTCTCCTGCTTTTTTACCTGGAGTCCTCCATAGCTAAAGAGCAGCAGAAGGCCGAGGCAAAAGGACAAGCTGTTCCATGTCCCCTTTATTCCCTCACCTCTCACACACCATTACCACCTTTGTGTCCTCTAGCCAAGAAACGCCAGAAGCTCTGGCTCTCAGTGAGGAGAGACCTCAGCATTTCATCAGTAACATGAGCTGTTCAGGAAATGATGGGAACCCAGTCTTCCCTCTTACCACCCCTGTGGTCTTCAAGGAGTCCTTATGCCCCACAGAGACTCTGTTCTTGTGCTAAGGAGTATTCAACCATGGGAATCGGTGTGTTCTTCTGTAGCCCAGCCTCTGCACCCACTTCTTTCTTTTTTTTTTTTTTTTTTTTGACAAAGTTTTGCTCTTGTCACCCAGGCTGCAGTGCAATGACGCAGTCTCGGCTCACTGCAGCCTCCACCACCTCCCAGGTTCAAGCAATTCTCCTGCCTCAGCCTCCCAAGTAGCTGGGATTACAGGCACACCCGGCTAATTCTGTATTTTTAGTAGAGACGGGGTTTCACCACGTTGGCCAGGCTGGTCTCGAACTCCCGACCTCAGATGATCCCGTCAAAATAAGTCTCATGAAGTTGATCTCATTCCTAGAAGTAGAGAGTAGAATGGTGGTTACCAGAGCCTGGAGAAGGAAGTGGGGAAGGAGACATAGGGAGAGATTAGTCGGTGGATACAAAGGTATGTTTAGAAGGAATAAGTTCTAGTGTTCTATGGCACCATAGGGTGACTCTGGGTAACAATATTGTACTGTAGATTTCAAAATAGCTAGAATAGAGAATTGTGAATGTTTTCAACACATGAAAATGATAAAGGCATAAGATAATTATAAATTTAGAAAGGAGGATTTTTTTTTTTTCCCTAAGACAGGGTCTCACTTTGTCACCCAGGCTGGAATGCTGTGGTATGATCTCAGCTCACTGCAACCTCAACCTCCCTGGTTCAAGTGATCCTCCAGCCTCAGTTTCCCAAGTAGCTGGGACTACAGGCACATGCCACCACACCAGCTAATTTTTTGTTTTGTTTTTGTTTTTGTTCGTTTTTTTTGTTTGTTTGTTTGTTTGTTTGTTTTGTAGAAACAGGGTTTCACCACGTTGTCCAGGCTACTTTCGAACTCCTGAGTTCCAGTGATCTACCCACCCCAGCCTCCTAAAGTGCTAGGATTATAGGCGTGAGCCACCACCCCCGGAAAGAGGCTTTATTTCTTAAAAGACTGTTGCAGCATGTAAGGTGGCCATTCTAACAGGCTGGGAAGCACAGGCTCCAGTCAAAGCCCAAAAGGTAGGCACTTCGAGGGAGAGGCAGGTGGAACAGGGATTTATGTGCCAAGCAGGTTGGCCAAGTGTACACATTCAGTAGGTTATGGGAGGACCTAGGAATATTCCTGAAGGTGGTCCTAACATGTCTGTGCTAAATAAACATGTATGTAGCATATGACCCATGTCCACCTTGGGGTGCAAACTTAACATTTAAATGCATTACAATTTAGGGGCCAATCAAAGCTGTAGCTATGGCTTGTGGAACAGGGGAGTAAGTCAGTAAGTGTCTGGTGGTGGAGGAGCTACAACTGTTTTACTATTGCTTATCTCGAGGCCAGAGTTGTTTAGCTGCTAAAGAAAAAGGAAAACCTTGTAGCAGTTAGAACGTAGTTTATTCTTTAAGTATAGGAATATGTGACTTAACCTTTGCCTGGCATGGCCTTAAGTCCTGTTCACAATTTGGTATCTTATTGCCACAAAGAATCTATTATGTCAATCTCATGATCTCTATTTTAACATTAATGCTGGTCAATTGTTGTGTCTAAACCATAGAAGAGAGGAGGTATAATAAAGCATGTCTGACCTTCCATTCCATCACGGCCGAGGACTCAGTTTTTAAGGTTTCTCAGTGGGTGGAGGGCTTAGGATTTCATCTTTAGTTTATAATATGCTAAATATCTTGATTTACTTATTATACAAATGTATACGTGTATTGAAACATCACACTGTACCCCACAAATATGTATAATTATTATGTGTCAATTAAAATAATAGGCCAGGTGCAGTGGCTCATGCCTGTAATTCTAGCACTTTGGAAGGCCGAGGCAGGAGGATTGCTTAAGACTAAGAGTTTGAAATCAGCCTGGCCAACATAGCGAGACCCTGTCTCTATTTAGGTTTTCTTAATTAAAATAATAAAACAAAATAAGTGTCACACTCCCTGCATTCACCACTATCTCCCAGTTACAGACAGAGGATCCATACAAATTACAGGTCACTCCAAGCAGGGGCTCACCATTTGAAGGGAAAAGAGTACATGTGGCCAAAGGCAGGCCAGCCTGAAAGAAAAACCAAAGAAGGCAAAAATGCTCTCTACAGTACCATGAGTAACTAAGGTCACTCCCCCAGCTATGAAGAAGCAAGTCAGGGGCCAGAGAGGGCGGCAGGAAGTGTTTCTACCCTTGTTTCCCTCTGGGAGTGGAATAAAAAATCCTTTCACCTTGTGGAAAGCCTAAAGATCAGGGTAATTACTAGTGCTCCCATCTCCACTGAGAACAGACCATAAGGATGTTGTGGGTCGCTTGAGAACTTGGGGGCTCATCCTCACTGACAAGATCAAGTTTGAGTTTTTTAAAAGATCATTCTAGCTGTGGTATGAAGAATAGGTAATAGAGACACCAAAAGCAGACACAGAGACCACAAACCAGTCCATCAATCAGGGTACTTGGTTGCAAGCAACAGATTCCACTCTGATCATCTTAAGCAAAGACTAATTATTCAAAGAAGGTTTCACAGTGCAGTGTCTCCAAGGGGACCAGGTTCCCCAGCCACGTGGCCGGGGTGGCACTCAGCACTGAGTGTCAACTCCACAGCACTGGCAGCACAGTTCATGCAGCACTGCCCAGTGACTACAGCTGGCTCTCGGGACGGCATGCCTGGGCTCTGCCAGATACCTTCCCTACAAGCTCCTTAGATGATGAATTCTGCGTCCTCCTCTGTAGGATCTGGAAAAGCAACTTACCTTGGGGAATGAAGACCAGTGAGGCATAAAACTTCCCAAACGTTGAAAGCGTGTTCAAAGACACTGGACAGACAGAAAAAAAGACAAACGTCCCCCAGAGATGCCACTGCTGCAACCAGGATCCAGGTGGCCAAGACACTCTACTGAAAAGATAGAGAGATACAGTGCAGTGATCTGGAGCAGGCAGAACTTGAGATGATTAGAATCTGAACGGGAAGCATGGAAAGACAGTCAAACAGGAATGAATAGTAATAAGAATAGCTAACATCACATACATGCTATGTACCAAAGACTATACTAACCTCTTGCCTAGTAACTGTCTTATTTAATCCCCACAAAAACTCTACGAGGTACAGATTCCAATTTTATGGGACCTAAAGCTTATACAATTGAGGACTGCTCTATTTAATACAAAGAACCTACAAGTACAAATATTAAATTAGCTACAAATATTTATTTAAAATAAAAACATAAATTACCAACCTTAGAAATGTTTTTAAACTGGTAAATGCCAGAAACATCCAACAATTCAGAAAAAAAAATATTTGTATTAATTGTCTATCTCAATAATTCTTTATTTCTCATGGATTTTGATGCACACTATTTGATCACCTTTTCATATGACAATTATTTTTGTCTTTTGTCCTTTTTTTTTTTTTTGAGACAGGGTCTTACTCTCATCCAGGCTGGAGTGCAGTGGCATGATCATGCCTCACTGTAGCCTTGACCTCCCAGGCTCAGGCAGTCCTCCCATCACAGCCTCCTGAATAGCTGAAACCACAGATGTGTGCCACTGCACTCAGCTTGTTTTTTGTTTGTTTGGTGGAGACAGAGTCTCGCTATGTTGCCCAGGCTGCTAACTCTCGGGCTCAAGCGATCCTGCCTCCTCAGCCTTCCAAAATGCTGTGATTACAGGCATGAGCCACCGCACCTGGCCCAACAATGATTTTGTAAGACAAGTTCTACAGGGAGATTAGAAAGATGATTGGTCTTTCCCCTAGGATAGTTGACTGAAATGTATTTGTTCTTTTATTGATAGTGTAGGGGCAAAACTTTTTCAACTTCACAACTCATTATTGGTAATTTTATATAAATTTTTAGAATGGTTGTCAAATTTGGTCAAACCACTATCAACTTTCTCTTATATATTAGTTATGGTATTTAACAATATTCAAGTTTTCCTGTGCAGTGACTTATCTTAAATAGGCTTTGCACTGACCCCACTCATTAACCAGTTTGTCTTCAAAGTTACCATTATAGTAGCATATTAAAATTTATGTTATCTTCTTTGATGTCAGTTTTATATGTCAAATCTGCAAGAAATCTAAATCTTTTCCCAATGTCTTTATAAGATTCACTCCTCTTCATCAATTGGATGATGTTCAAGTTTTCTAAGGCTGCATAACAAGCCACCCCAAGTCTAGTGACATAAAACAACAATTACTTTTTTTTTTTTTTTTTTTTTGTGAGATGGAGTCTCCCTCTGTCACCTAGGCTGGCATGCAGTGGAGCGAGCTCAGCTCCCTGCAAGCTCCACCTCCCGAGTTCACACCATTCTCCTGCCTCAGCCTCCAGAGTAGCTAAAACTACAGGTGCTCGCCACCACGCCTGGCAGATTTTTCTTTTTTTTTTTTTTTTTTTTTTTTTTTTGTATTTTAATAGAGACGGGGTTTCACCATGTTAGCCAGGATGGTCTCGATCTCCTAACCTCGTGATCTGCCCACCTTGGCCTCCCAAAGTGCTGGGATTACAGGTGTGAGCCACTGAGCCCAGCCCAATCACTTTTTATTATGCTCCCAATTTGGCAGAACAGAAATTTAGACAGGCACAACAAGGAGATTTGTGTCTGCTCCATAACATCGGGGTGCTCAGCTGGGAAGACTCAACAGACACATGTGACTGGAATAGCTAAAAGCAGCAGCATCTAAAGGTTCCTTCCTTCAAATGTGTGGTGCTGCACTTTGTCCCACAATGCTGAGTGGGATAGCACAGTTTGGGGAAGAAGTATTCCTGGAAGTCATTCATACATCAGAACAGCTATTAATAACTTGACTATACCCAAAAGTGACTGTGAACCACACAAACATATCCCACCAAACTCAATCTATACCGAACTCAACTTTGCCTTAGATCCAAAAATATCCATGGCTACTTCAACACCCCCCAGCACAAAAGGAAATGTGACAGAGAGGAAGCGAGAGTGAAAAAGACAGACATTACAACAGCCTGCAGTTAACACATCACTTCTGCAGTTTATATAAGGACATTTGACCACAGGAACACGATTGCTAAGGCTCTTTCCACGCCTTTATGAAGGACCCCATACAAATGAAGGGCCCCAAAGCTTAAGCTTGACAGTAGGTCCACCTGTAGGTCCACTCTATTGTTATCAACCAGTTGAGGAAACTGAGGCACAGAGACATTAAACAACTTTCCCTAGGCAACACAGCTAGGAAATAACCGACTTGAGTTTCCAACTCAATTCTCCCTCTGAAAACGTGAGTTTGGAGAAAGTAGAAAGATGAGGGCAGCCAAGGAGCTAAGGAGCATAAACAGAGGGGCAGGAGTGAGAAAAGGAGGTCGGTGACACAAGGTGTCGGGGGCAGGGACAGGGGAGCCTCCTCTGCTGGAAGCCACTTCCTTTCACCTGGACTGGTTATGCAAATCTTGAGAAAGAAAATGCATTTTTTCCCATCTCATAAGCAGAGAAGATTCCAGAAGCTATTTGCTGTCGCCCGGCAGGGCACAAGGTCACCCTTCTTGTCTTGCCTCAGGGTTACATCGGCTTTCTCGCTCTTTGTCACCAAATCCACAGGCACCTTGATCAGGTCACCACCCCATAGAGCACCACACTGGTTCATTCTATTGATGAAACTACACTGACAGCATCTGGAGAGAAGAAAATGGCAGGTATCTTTGATGTACATTTATACCTAGGAGATAAATTTAGGGGCCCGGCCCCTCTGTGAAGGTTTTCTGGGGATATCAAGGTATCTCCTCAAATGTTACAGACAAGTTGCCTCACCTTTTGCTCCCTACAGTAAGAAAAGACCTCCTGTGGTTATCTGGATTTGGGAAGGGACATATAGTCCTTTTGGGTTGGCTGCTTCAACCCACTTATCGGATGTCTTAAAAGCCAGAGGAAGCAAAGGCTCTCCCAGTGGCCCATGCTGCAGTTCTGCCACTGGGCCTCCCAACTGCCCAGCAGACCGTAAGAGGCTCAGTGTCAGTGTCACTGGAGTCTGTGGTAAATCCAAGAGGTTAATCACAGATTTGGGAGCCAAACCTTGCCCTTTGGGGCAAACAGTCAAGATCCTTTTGTAAAACTGTTATTCAGCTGCTTATAGACAACGGTATACACTGAACAGCTGACCACTGAACACTAGGTAACTGTGGAACAGTATTGCACACCATGAATTGGGTGTAATTTGACCCACTCACCCAAAAGTTAGGTATCCCCAACAGCACTTAATAGACAAGTGAAACTGGTAAATTCAGATGAGGCCCAAGCACATCCTGAAAACAAAAGGAGGTTGCATCTACCTCATTGTCCAGCAAACCAATCTTTTTCTGGGGAGATGGGGATGTGGGAGCAGGAGCTTTCTCTGTCACCCAGACTGGAGGGCAGTGGTAAAATCAAGGCTAACTGCAGCTTCGAACTCTTAGGCTCAAGTGATCCTCCCACCTCAGCCACCCAAATAGCTAGGACCACAGGCACATGCCATGACATCCAACTAATTTTGTATTTTTATTTTTGTAAAGATGAGGTCTTGCTATGTTACTCAGGCTGGTCTTGCACTCCTAGCCTCAAGTGATCCTCCCACCTTGGCCTTCCAAAGTGCTGGGATTACAGGTGTGGACCGCTGAGCTTGGCCCCAATTCATTCTTAATAGGCCTGCAAATAGAAGGGTCATAATGGCAGGAAAGGAGGCCATCCATGAACTTAACAACAGGGTCTTCCCCACAAGCTCTAAGTGGATAGACAAAGTGGGGATAGATATCTAAGTGGATAGATAGCTTGTGGGGGACAAAGTTCTATCCACTTCTACAGAAGCCATTAGGCCCAAATTTGTGGATTCCCTAAACTCTGACAGACAAGACACAGGCCTGTGATCTTAGCTAGTCCTAGCAGATGCAACTGCCTAAGACTTTGAATCAGGTGCAAGTGATTCAAAGAAGTAGAGGAAAGTTTACAATTCATTTTGGTGATGACCGCAGTGGCATCCAGGGCCCACCAGCAGCAGCCTCAGCACCTGCACGTGCCAGAGGAGTCACCAGCAACAGTGCCAGCAGTGCCTGCAGCATCCTAGCCAACCACCCCTGTGCTATGACCTGGCCTGTGGTTCTGGCCTCTCAGGTTCTTTTGGTTCCTGATCATTGCCTAAGCCTGGTTTTCCAAGATTCCTCTCAACTCCTTGAGCTACCAGAGTGAGGTTTTCTCTAATCCGGAATTGTTCATCTGCTTCTTTCCTCCTCTTCCATGGCCCTTAGGGTCCATCTGATCCTTTCTGAGTTATCCCCCTCATAGCTCACACCAGGCTTTCCTCTTTTCCAAAAACTGAGGAAAAGTGAATTTGTGTCTTCATTGGATCCTTTCTGCATCATAAGAATATTAAGTATCTATACCTTCCCCATTCTTCTCTTCCCTGCGCCATCTCCCAACTCATTCCTGACTCTTAGTTCATTTCCCTACCCTGAAAATTGTGGAAAAAGAGGGGAAAGACATTCAACTGGACTGTAAAGCAATAAAAATTTCTGTGGAGAGAAATTTGGCAAAATGTTTCAAATGCTCTAAAACTATGCATGTGTACATTTTGACCCAGCAATTCGCTTTCTAGACGTTTGTGCTAAGAAAAGCATTAAGTAATATATAAAGATATAAGTGCAACAATTTCCATCTCAGTAATATTTACAAGAAAAAAATGTTAAATTCCAGTGATGGAATATTGTTTAAAATTTTGTACATCAGGCCAGGCGCAGTGGCTCACGCCTGTAATCCCAGCACTTTGGGGGGCCAAGGCGGGTGGATCACCCGAGGTCGGTAGTTCGAGGCCAGCCTAACCAACATGGAGAAACCCCATCTGTACTAAAAATAGAAAATTAGCCGAGCGTGGTGGCACATGCCTGGAATCCCAGCTACTCAGGAAGGCTGAGGCAGGAGAATCACTTGAACCCGGGAGGCAGAGGTTGCAATGAGCCAAGATCGCACCATTGCACTACAGCCTGAGCAACAAGAACAAAAAATCTCTGTTTCAAAATAAAAAAAATTTGTACATCCACATAGTAAGATGCTGTATGAATATTAAAATCATGCTTTAGAAGTCTACTGATGTAGAACAATGTTACAATATAGTTTAATAAAGTAGAAAATAACTGTTATGAATTAGTTTAGGACAATATAATCCCATTTTTAGTATATATATATTTTATTATATATACAGTTTAGACAATATAATCCCATTTTTAGTATATATATGTTATTATATATTATTATATATAAAGTATTGCAGTCTGTATATATATACACATAATAATATGTGTATATATGTATTATTATATATGTATAATATGTGTATATGCATATATACATATTATTATATATAATTATTATATATGTATTACTATTATATTATATTACATATGTATTATATTATATTATATATTATATTATATAAGTATTATATATTATTATATAATATATAATATATACATATACATACATATATAATACATATATATTATATATTATATATGTATTATATATTATATATGTATATAAATATTATACATATATTATTATGTATATATGTATATATATACAGACTGCAATAATTTGCCAAGGACATTAACACCAAAGTATTAAGATTTCATTTTCTTCTGGATGCAAAATTCTCGGCAATTAACACTGTAACCTTTGTAAACTGAAAATCAATGTGTTTTTAATTATAAAAAGAGGCATTTATTAAGAGAGTGACCTGAAAACTATGATTTTCCTGATTTTCTTTTTTTTTAACTTTTAAGTTTAGGGGTACACGTGCAGGTTTGTTACATAGGTAAACTTGTGTCATAAGGGTTTGTTGTACAGACTATTTTGTCACCCAGGTATTAAGCCTAGCACCCATTAGTTATTTTTCCTGATCCTCTCCCTCCTCCCAACCTCCTCCCTCTGAAAGGCCCCAGTGTGTGTAGCTCCCCTCTATGTGTCCATGTGTTCTCATCATTTAGCTCCCACTTATAAGTGAGAACCTGTGGTATTTGGTTTTCTGTTCTTGTATTAGTTTGCTAAGGATAATGGCCTCCAGCTCCATCCTTGTTCCGGCAAAGGACATGACCTTGTTCTTTTCATGGCTGTATAGTATCCAATGGTGTATATGATGGTTAATACTGAATGTCAACTTGATTGGATTAAAGGATACAAAGTATTGATCCTGGGTGTGTCTGTGAGGGTGTTGCCAAAGGAGATTAACATTTGAGTTAGTGGCCTGGGAAAGGCAGACCTGCCCTTAATCTGGGTGGACACCATCTAATCAGCTGCCAGTGCAGCTGGAATATAAAGCAGACAGAAGAATGTGAAAAGACAAGACTGGCCTAGCCTCTGAGCCTACATCTTTCTCCTGTGCTGGACGCTTCCTGCCCTTGAACATCAGACTCCAGGTTCTTCCGTTTTGGGATTCAGACTGGCTCTCCTTGCTCCTCAGCTTGCTGATGGCCTATTGTGGGACCTTGTGATCATGATCATGTGAGTTAATACTAATAAACTCATATATATTCTATTAGTTCTGTCCCTCTAGAGAATCCTGACTAATACAGTGTATGTGGATCACATTTTCTTTATCGAGTCTACCACTGATGAGCATTTAGGTTGATTCCATGTCTTTGCGATTGTGAGTAGTGCTGCAATGAACACATGCGTGTATGTGTCTTTAAAATAGAATGATTTCTATTCCTTTGTGCGTATACCCAGTAATGGGATTGTGAGTCAAATGGTATTTCTGTTTTTAGGTCTTTGAGGAATTGCCACACTGTCTTCCACAATGGTTGAACTAATTTACACTCCCACCAGCAGTGTATAAGTGTTCCTTTTTCTCCACAACCTCATTAGCATCTGTTTTGTTTTCGCTTTTTGCTGTTTAGTAATAGCCATTCTGACTGATGTGAGATGGTATCTCATTGTGGTTTTGATTTGTATTTCTCTAATGATCGGTGATGTTGAGCTTTTTTTCATAAGTTTGTTGACTGATGTACTTCTTCTTTTGAAAAGTGTCTATTCATGTCGTTTGCCCACTTTTTAGTAGGATTGTTTGGTTTTTATTCTTATACATTTAAGTTGCTGGATATTAGATCTTTGTCAGATGTAGAGTTTGCAAAAATTAAGAAAAACAAAACAAGCTCAGTCATGCTGTGCCATTGCCACCTCCATGTTCCCAAGGCCAGACTGGAGGACGGGGCCAGAGGAGGGCTCGTGCTGCCCCAGGAGGCATCCAGGCAAAGACAAAGGCCACAGCAGGAAAGCTGTGGGAGAGGCCGCAGGAAAAGCCCAGCTCTCCTTCCCACCCAGAAAACCCCTCTGAACAGGAAGAAGATTAGCCGGGGGAGCTGAGGGAAAATGGCAGGACCTTCCTCAAGGCTGGGGACTTAATGGACACCAGGGTGGTTCCACTCACCCGAGTTCTGGGCTCTAGGAGCAAAGAGCTGGGACCGGCGGGACAGCTGCCTTTGAGAAAGTGGTTGAGAATATGGGCAGAAAGGCCGGGCGCGGTGGCTCAAGCCTGTAATCCCAGCACTTTGGGAGGCCGAGACGGGCGGATCACGAGGTCAGGAGATCGAGACCATCCTGGCTAACACGGTGAAACCCCGTCTCTACTAAAAATACAAAAAAAAAAAAAAAACTAGCCGGGCGAAGTGGCGGGCGCCTGTAGTCCCAGCTACTCGGGAGGCTGAGGCAGGAGAATGGCGTAAACCCGGGAGGCGGAGCTTGCAGTGAGCTGAGATCCGCCACTGCACTCCAGCCCCGGCGACAGAGTGAGACTCTGCCTCAAAAAAAAAAAAAAAAAAAAGAGAATATGGGCAGAAAAGTGGGTGCGCAGACAGAATAAAACTGACAGGAGACCAGAAGAAAAATGGATCCACCATGAGGCGGAGAGTGAATGGGAGTGAGAGCAAGAGTGAGAGAGAAGACAGGATCGAAGACCACAGATAAAGGCCCAGGGGGGCTTTACCTTCAGATGGGACCCTCCTGGGCAGGCCTCGCAGCAGCTCAATCTCCCCAAGAGCCTGGTTCCCAGAGCAGAAAGTGGTGAGGGAAAGTAGGCAAGACAAGATGAAGAAGGGGGAATAAAGTTTTGCCTAGGGAACAGGGAAAAGGGAGTGACTTTCTCCTGACTCATCACCATGCCTGAGCTCCTGGGTCTGGAGACTCTATCCCAAGGACAGTGGAGAGACCACATGAGGAGGGGGCTGGGATTTATTTAGGGTCCATCAGCAAGGCCTGAATGAAGCTGGGCTCAGAAATCAAGTGTTTCAATGCCTTGGCCAATCTCTATCTGCTAAACTGCCCAGCCCATTGCCCAAAGGGCTGCCTTCTGCCATTGTGGCCCATGTGTAGAATTATTCCCTAGCTTAGCTGCCTTCTTCTTTTATATACATATATATGAGACTCTCTGACACCCAGGTTGGAGTGCAGTAACACAAACACAGCTCACTGCAAACTGAAACTCCTGGGCTTAAGTGATCCTCCCACTTTAGCCTCCCAAGTAGCTGGGACTACAGCACACACCACCACATCTGGCTAATTCTGAAAAGTACTTTTCAAAAATCCTTTTGTAAAACAGTGCTAATCTTCAAAGAAAAAAAACTGCTGAATGAGAAACAGGCCTGACTTGTGGGAGAATTTCTCAATCCAGCCGAGGGGTTCAGCCCACTCCCTAGCTGCTGCAAAAGACTTCAACTTTCTCTGTCCTTTAGAAATAGGAAACATTCTCTTAGACCTGAGTTGGGGCAAATGACATCTACTGCAGCAGGGGATGACAGAGGTGACACAAAAGAAAGGATTTCTCAAGCACTAATGGTTCAATGAATAAAAAATTGTAGGTCCTTAGTATGTGATATGGTCTGGCTGTGTCCCCACCCAAATCTCAACTTCAATTGTGGTTCCATAATCTCCACGTGTGGTGGTAGGGACCCAGTGGGAAGTAATTGAATCATGGAGGTGGTTTCCCCCATGCTATTGTCATGATAGTAAGTTCTCACGAGATCTGATGGTCTTATAAAGGGCTTCCCAATTCACTCAGTTCTCATTCTTCTCTCTCCTGCCACCATGTGAAGAAGGATGTGTTTGCTTCCCCTTCTGCCATGATTGTAAGTTTCCTGAGGCCTCCCCAGCCATGCTGAACTGTGAGTCAAACCTCTTTCCTTTATAAAATACTCAGTCTTGGATATGTCTTTATTAGCAGCATGAGAACAGACTAATACAGTAAATTGGTACCACACAGAGTGGAGCACTGCTGTAAAGATACCCAAAAATGTGGAAGCAATTTTGGAACTGGGTAACAGGTAGAGGTTGGAACAGTTTGGAAGGCTCAGAAGAAGACAGGAAAATGTGGGAAAGTTTGGAACTTCCTAGAGACTTGCCTAATGGCTTGGACCAAAATGCCGATAGTGATATGAATAATTAAGTCCAGGCTGAGGTGGTCTCAGATGGTGATATGGTTTTGTTCCTGGACCAAACTGAGGGTCGAGCTGCTATTTCTCAGGGCCCAATAATGAAATGCACAGGAACTGGGGAGGAAGAGAGTTGTTATTTCTGCAACCAGCTACAGGGAGAATGCCTGGAAAGTATCACCAGACCAACTCAAAATTACAAAGTTTGCCAGAGGTTACATGCCTTCTAAGCTATATGTCTACATGTAAGTGTGTATTTATCTAAACATATAAGTGATTAACTTCTTTTAATCTATAACTAAGATCTGAGTCCTAAAGACCTTCCTCTCGACCCTCAGTAAATTTACTTAATCTAAATGGGTCCAGGTGTTGGGATGATTACCCTTATCTTGTCTCCCACTAAATCATGGAGGTTTGGGGAGTTCCTTCAGACCCCTAATAAACTTGTTTGTGGAGGCCTGAGGAGTTTCTTCAGACCCACAATAAAATTTGTTTAATCATAAATGGGTCCTATTAAGAATTCCTTCATTATTTCATCATGCATTAAGATCCAAGGAAGGCCTATGCAAAACTCTTGATGGGCTATTGTTACATCTCAGCGTTTGTATAAGGGCACTGGCTTTTAATATTTAACTTAAACCACTCAGTCAGTACTGAAACAGTTGTTGTGGAGGCCTGTGTTAGTGAGACCTGGCCTGCCACAGTTGGTGGTGTCCCCACCCAAATCTCATTTTGAATTGTAGTTCCCATAATCCCCACTTGTTGTGGGAGGGACCTGGTGGGAAGTAATTGAATTACAGGGTCAGTTACCCCCATGCTGCTGATCTCATGATAGTGAGTGAGTTCTCACAAGATGTGATGGTTTTGTAAGTGGCTTCTCCCCCTTTCGCTTATCACTTCCCCTTCCTGCCATCATGTGAAGAAGGACATGTTTGCTTCCCCTTCCACCATGATTATGTTTCCTGAGGCCTCCCCAGCCACGTGGAACTGTGAGTCAATTAAACTCTTTCCTTTATAAATTACCCAGTCTCAGTCCTTTATAGCAGCATGAGAATGGACTAATACAGATGGAGATAAGGAACTTGTTGGAAACCCAGAGTAAAGGGCACTCTTGCTTTGCAAAAAGACTGGTGGCATTTTGCCTCTGCCCTAGAGATCTGTGGAACTTTGAACTTGAAAGAGAAGATTTAGGGTACCTGGCAGAAAACAATCTCTAAAGCAGCAAAGGATTCAAGAGGTGACAGGGCATAAAAGTTTGGAAAATGTACAACCTGACAATGCAGTAGAAAAGAAAACCTCATTTTCTGGGTAGAAGTTCAAGCCAGCTGTAGAGATTTGCATAAGTAATGAGGAGTCAAATGCTAATCACCAAGACAGTGGGGAAAATACCTCCAGGTCATGTCAGAGATTTTCACAGCAGCCCCTCCCATCACAGGGCCCCAGGCCTAGGAGGAAAAATTGGTTTCTTGGGCTGGATCCAGGGCCCCCTGGCTATGTGCAGCCTCAGGACTTGGTGCCCTGTGTCCCAGCCGCTCCAGCCATGGCTGGGGCCAAGGTATAGCTCAGGCCATGGCTTCAGAGGGTGCAAGCCCCAAGCCTTGGCAGCTTCCACTTGATATTGAGCCTGCAGGTGTACAGATGTCAAGAACTGAGGTTTGGGAGCCTCCACCTAGATTTCAGAGGATGTGTGGAAATGCCTGGATGCCCAGACAGAAGTTTGCTGCAGGGGCAGAGCTCTCATGGATAATCTCTGCTACAGCAGTGCAGAAGAGAAATGTGGGATTGGAGCCCACTCACAGATTCCCCACTGGGGCACTGTCCTAGTGGAGCTGTGAGAAAAAGACCACCGTGCTCTGGACACCAGGATGGTAGACACACTGACAGTTTTTCCACCCTTGCACCTGGAAAATCCACAGACATTCAACACCAGTCATTAAAGCAGCTGGGAGGGGGGCTGTACCCTGCAAAACCATGGGGGTGGAGCTGCCCAATGCCATGGGAGCCCACCTTTTGCATCAGTGTGACCTGGATGTGAGACATAAAGTCAAAGGAGATCATTTTGGAAATTTAAGGTTTAGTGACTGCCTAATTGGATTTCAGACTTGCATGGGTCCTGTACCCCTTTGTTTTGGCCAATTTCTCCCATTTGGAATGGGTGTGTTTACTCAATGCCTGTACCCCCATTTATCTAGGAAGTAACTAACTTGCTTTTGATTTTACAGGCTCATAGGCAGAAAGAACTTGCCTTGTCTCAGATAAGACTTTGGACTTGGACTTTTGGTTTAAGGCTGAAATGAGCTAAGACTTCGGGGAGCTGTTGGAAATGCATGATTGTGTTTTGGAATGTGAGGACATGAGATTTGGGAGGGGCCAGGGGTAGAATGATATGGTTTGGCCGTGTCCCCACCCAAATCTCATCTTGAATTGTAGTTCCCATAATCACCACGTGTGGTGGGAGGGACCCAGGTGAGAGGTAATTGAATCATGGGGGCGGTTTCCCGTATGCTATTCTCATGATTGTAAGTTCTCACAAGATCTGGTGGTTTTATAAGGGGTTTCCCCTTTACTCAGCACTCATCCTCTCTCCTGCCACCCTGTGAAGTGGTGTCTTCCACCATGATTGTAAGTTTCCTGAGACCTCTCCAGCCATGCTGAATTGTGAGAGAGTTAAACCTCTTTCCTTTATAAATTACCCAGTCTCAGGTATGTCTTCATTTTCAGCGTGAGAACACAGTAATACATTATAAAGGTCACTTAACCAAGAAAGGAGTTTTCTTCATTGTCACAGATTCACATCCTCATAGTGTTCTTTGGAGATACTTCTAATACAAGGCAGTCTCTTGTTTGTTTGGGTTATTCTTTCTTTTTTAGGTTGCAAAAGTGTGTTAAAAACTCCAAAACATATATGTAGATAGCTTTGCCCTCAAGGAGGGAAGACATAACCCCCTACTCCTTAAGTGTGGGCTACAGATAGTGACTTTCTAGAAAGGAGAGGAAAAGGAACAACTTCGCCATAGACCAACCTGACAAACACACCACCTCAGGCGGGTGACTATGGTCAACATTGACAGTGACAGCCCCTTATAAAACCACCAGATCTTGTGAGAACTTACTCACAATCATGAGAATAGCATGGGGGAAACCGCCCCCATGATTCAATTACCTCACACTGGGTCCCTCCCACCACACGTGGTGATTATGGGAACTACAATTCCGAGATGAGATTTGGGTGGGGACACGACCAACCCATATCATTCCACCCCAGCCCCTCCCAAATTTCATGTCTTCACATTTCCTCTAGGGCCTTCCTCCCAAAATCCATAATCCCAGACTAATCATGATAAAAACACCAGATAAATTTCAATAACTGGGCCGAGCGTGGTGGCTCATGCCTGTAATCCCAGCACTTTGGGAGGCCAAGGCAGGTGGATCACGAGGTCAGGAGATCAAGACCATCCTGGCTAACACAGTGAAACCCTGTCTCTACTAAAAATACAAAAAAATTAGCCAGGTGTGGTGGCAGGAGCCTGTAGTCCCAGTTATTCTGGAGGCTGAGGCAGGAGAATGGTGTGAACCTGGGAGGTGGAGTTTGCAGTGAGCCGAGATCACGCCACTGCCCTCCAGCCTGGGCAATAGAATGAGACTCCATCTCAAAAAAAAAAAAAAATTCAATAATAGGGCATCCTAAAAATACCTAATTACTCCTTGAAATTGTCAAGATCATCAAAAACAAGGAAAGTCTGAGAAATTAGGGAGACATGACAATTGGTTGTAATATGTTATCCTGGATGGAGTCCTGAAACAAAAAAAAAAAAAAAAACAGAAAATCTGACTAAAGCACAGACTTGAATTAATAATAATGTATCAATATTGGTTCATTAATTGTGACAAATGTACCTACTAATTTAAGACAATAGGAAAGGAAACTGGGTGTGGAGTATATGGGAATTGTATGTACTATCTTAGCAATTTTTCTGTAAATCCAAAACTATTCTAAAACAAAATGTTATTCTTTAAAAGTCTTTTGACATAGAAGTTTATAATACATTGCTAAATGATAAAAAAAGATTAAAAATATTAAATTTTCAATAAAATGTGTATTCAGATCAATACATGACAGATAGATACATACATATCTGGATAAAATATGTATCTAGATATATAAAATATATGCATTCAGGTCAATAGATGATAGACACATACATACCAAAGTATTAACAATGATAAGCTCTAAGTGGAATGGATTTGGGTGTTCGTTATGTTGTTTTGGTTTTGTATTTTTATATTTGAGATCCACTAATCATACAATAGGAAAATAGTGTATAAAACATTCAAACAAAATGATGGAATGTTTTATTGTATTTTGATATTTTTAAGAAAGGATATATATATATATATATATATATTTTTTTTTTTTTTTTTTTTTTTAAGCGGGCTCTGGGAGCAGGGTTAGTCCATTAGGGCCTTCAGTGTCCTGGTGGTGATTTTGTCCTTCTCAGTGATGTGGACAATGACTCCCATGCCTGACACTGCATTCTGGTCCACAGCATTCCTCATGGCTTGGAATATGATTTCAAACAGGTGTTCTGGATCCATGTTGGACTCCCAGAGGGACTCGCACATTTCATACATTTGTTCTGCACAGGTGCCACTGACCATAAAGTCGTCAGTCACCATGGGGCAGCCAGTGAGGTCTAGAGAGCAAATAAAGGGCTTAAAGGTCTTCAGGTCCAACCCAGCAATGACTGGCTCAGTATAGTAGGGGCCAAACCGTTTCTCAGACAAGAGGCCTTGGCCACCATGCTCATAAGGGTGTAAGATTTGACAGCTGACCTTCCTTCAACTCACACAGGTTCAGCCGGAACTTGAGGCACTGGACAACTGCCTGGATATCAGTGACCAGCCGGGCCAGATGGATATAGAGCCGGTCATCCATGGGAAAGATCTTCTGGAAGTCCGTGGTAACCATTTGGGCCTGGATTCCGAAGCGCCTGTCTGCAGCTATAGCCATGCAACTCTTCTCCTTCATGGCCATGATGGCCCCTCAGCTATGGGACATACTAGACATGATTGTGGTATACTAGGAACCGTCCATCACCAGCGCAATTCCGGTAAACTGGATCTAGCCTTCCCTTATTTTGACATTTTTAACGCGTAATTTATTTTTAACCAATTGTGCCTACTTTACGCCTTTAGAAATGTTTTATCAATAGTAGTTTTGTAGTTCGGGTGCGGTGGCTCACGCCTGTAATCCCAGCACTTTGAGAGGCCTAGGTGGGAGGACGGCTTGAGCCCAGGAGTTCAAAACCAGCCTGAGCAACATAGGGAACCCCACCCCCAACCCGCCGCCGTCTCTACAAAAAAAATACAAAAATTATCCGGGTGGAGTGGCGCCGCCTGTGGTCCCAGCTACTTGGGAGGCTGAGGTGAGAGAATCACTTGAACCCAGGAGGTGAAAGTTGCAATGAGCTGGGATCGCACCGCTGCACTCCAGCCCATGAGACAGAACCAAACCCTGCCTCAAAAAAAAAAAAAAAAAAGAAAAAAGAAAAAAGAAAAAAAAAAAAGTAATTTGGTCAATAGTGAATGTTTCCCAGTTGTCAGTGCATTTTTTTTATTTTTTTTATTTTTTTTTTGAGACGGAATCTCACTCTGTCTCCAGGCTGTAGTGCAATGGCGTGATCTCCATTCACTGCAGCCTCCGCCTCCCGGGTTCAAGCAATTCTTCTGCCTCAGCCTCCTGAGTAGCTGGGACTACAGGTGCGCACCACCACGCCCAGCTAATTTTTGTTATTTTAGTAGAGACAGGGTTTCACCATGTTGGCCAGGATGGTCTCAGACTCCTGACGTCGTGATCCGCCCGCCTGGGCCTCCCGAAGTGCTGGGATTACAGGCGTGAGCCACCGCGCCTGGCCGTCAGTGCACATTTTTTAAATGCATGCGAGGTAGAAAGGCTACAAGCAGAACACAGAGTGCTAAGTACTTACATTGTTTCCAGCTTTAAGATGTGCAAAATTTCTGAAATTTCTGGTTAAGGTAAGTCAAAAATAAAAATAAGGAGTAGAGTCTGAAAATGGACCAAAACTTGAAGTTTTGTTTGTTTTTCCCAAAAATCTGCCGTTCTGGAGCCGGTTCAAATGGGGTCATATCGCCCCCGTGTGGTAAATCTCTGCACAGCCCTGTTCAACAAGGCATCCCCTCTCCCTGAGCTGCCTGGGAGACGGTAAAGGAGGTCTTGAACATCTTCTACTGGTCCAAACACCTCAGTCTGCACAGGAGGACGATGAAGTCGAGAAGAACTCATTTAGTTTACCCAAGATCAATTAGTGAATTAATGAGTGAGCTAAGACCACTAATAATATATGTCATGTATAGGACACGGCACTGTTACACAAATCACCACCTGATACAAAGTTTAAATAATCCCACTCTACTGATGAGGAAACTGGGGTGAGAGAAATGGAGTGCCTTGTCCGAGGTCACACAGCCCTACAACAACAGAGCCAGACCCAAACTTAGTCTATCTGCCCCCTAAGCCAGTGGAACTAGACACTATAAACCCAGCCTCCAAACACAATGCCCACCCCTCCTTTATCTGTAACATGTCTGCATCTGGATCACAGGAAGAAGATCCCTGGAGACATCTGCTCTTATTCCATCATGTAGGCAGAAGAGGAAACAAAGGCAAAGAAGAATATAGTTTATCCACAGTCACTGAGGGTCAGAGCTGGGGCTTGAATCCGTGACTCCAGGATGCTGGTCTAACGCTGTCTCTAGGGCTGTTCCACCAGCCCATTTACTGCAAGTCTATATGTGGACATGTACCTTGTGTTGAATGTGTCAAGGTGTGTGTGTGCGTGTGTGTGTGTATGTGCAGGACAATCCTACCCACAGAAAGAGCAGCCAGGAAAGCCCAGAGTAATCACCACCAGTAAAGATAGCTTTTCCAATCAGCACCTGTTCCATTGCAGAGCCATGAAGTCAGAGGCAGGGATCAAAGTTTAGGGGAAGGAAGGGGCCATTGGTGATGTAAGGTACCACAACTGGGCCCCGGAGAGACTGAGGGTGCTTCCATGGGTGCAAGATCCCAGAGACTTACTTCACCGAAGTCCAGAGTGCAAAGCTCAGAGGGTCACATAGGCCACCATGGGACCAGACATTGTATGAATAGGAAGAGTAAGCCACAAGCCTACCTTCCCAAGACAGAAGCCTCTTCCATGCTCCTGCCTCAGCAGCAGAACTCAGTGTGTCTACATGGATCCTGGGGGAGGAAAAGGCACATTGAGATAGGGGACAAAGATGGTGCAAGAATTGGCCCTGGCAAGAGAGTGTCAAGCATGGCCAGAGATAGGGGCAGAATTTCCCTGATGCCCCCATGGCAGGGGCTCCCTAAGTGCCAATGAGCTCAAGCCAGAGCACCTAAGGGCAAGGTGTGAGGCAGCACAGGACAGAGGCCACAGGTCCTGTGAAAATGTATACCCATGCACAAGACAGTTCACTCTCACTCCAAATGGGACGTCCTCCAAATGGAGAAGGAAGGAATGAGGGAAGTCAAGGGAAGGGAAAATGAACTGAAGAATAACATGAACATAAGAGAAGGGAGACTATGACCACAGAGGTCTACAAAGAAAAAACAAAAAGAAAGGGGATCAGAGGCTGTTGGCCAACCCACAAAGTTAGAAGGTGAAACTGGCCTCAAGTTGTAGTTGAAGACATTGCAATTAGACCCAGGAAATTAGAATTGTGGTGGTCTCTTCCCTAGAGATCATGAACACAGATGAGGGAACAGAGCTGCTAGGAGAGGGGGACCCAAAGGTGGGCGGCACTGGGTGGTGTATTCCCACATAAGTCTGGGAAAGCCATTTACCCTGAACCCTGCAACTTCTTGACTCTCCTGGGCAAAATTCTGGGGTGGTGGTGCCATTGTTTATTTGTTTGTTTGTTTGTTTGTTTGTTTGTTTGTTTTTTCTTGCAGAAAATGTGTGAGCAAAGATCTTACCTGTGCTAAGAGTTCCTGAGAGAGAGTACTTGAGACAGGGGACTGGCCTCTGTAAACCCCTGAGATCCTTTTTACTCTAAAAGTCTAAGCAGTAAACGGTCTACATCCGAACGCAACGTAATGATTAACAAATACTTTCTCCCCACAGCTGCTGGGTAAGTTTTAATTAATTCCCTGGGGTCAGTCAAGTATCACTGTTTCCCTGAGGCCTGCTCCCCAGCTCCACAGCACCCAGTGCCTTTGCCATAGTCATTACCTGCTCCAAATGGGACCATCTCCGTGAAGCACAACTGTAATCACAGCCATAATAATTCCACAATTACTTTTGTCCCTCAACAGTTAAAAAAAGAAAAGATTTGCAGCCTAGCAATGAATAGAGCACTTGTGCAATTTCTTTTTTTTTTTTTTTTTTTTTTTTTTAGACGGAGTCTCGCTCTGTCGCCCAGGCTGGAGTGCAGTGGCCGGATCTCAGCTCACTGCAAGCTCCGCCTCCCGGGTTTACGCCATTCTCCTGCCTCAGCCTCCCGAGTAGCTGAGACTACAGGCGCCCGCCACCTCGCCCGGCTAGTTTTTTTTTTTGTAATTTTAGTAGAGACGGAGTTTCACCGTGTTAGCCAGGATGGTCTCGATCTCCTGACCTCGTGATCCGCCCGTCTCGGCCTCACAAAGTGCTGGGATTACAGGCTTGAGCCACCGCGGCCAGCCGCACTTGTGCAATTTCATTGCATCATCTCATTTGGTAGTCACATCAACCCCAGAGATAAACCTAGCAGGTATTCATTAATACTCTGGTTTAGTGATAGGAAATTAAGGAGCCAGGTGACTCCTTAGTCACTGGGCCAAAGTCACTTGGCCAACAAGAGCGGAACTCAGACTTGAAACCTAGAAGCCTAAGCCTCAGCTCCCAGTCCAGGACACTCCCTAATATACCACCCAGTCCTGCCCACCTGAGAGCCCCCTCTCCTACCAGCTCTGTTCCTACATCTGTTATTTGTCCTCTGGAAGCCCAGCTTTTTCCAACACTAAAAGACTGCAGTGTCCGGCACAGCAACCCAAGAACAGCTGATCTCCTCTAGGAACCCCCTACCTCCTCATACCCTGATTCCTCAGCACCCGCCCAGGCTCCTGGAGTGGGAAGTACCCACTATGGGGAGGTCACTGGTTCCTGCCCACAGACCTCACTATGCCTCTGTCATACCACCCACAACTCTTCCCGCCACTCCCATGTCACAGCTAAGGAGAGATTCGCTGCTTATATTTATTTTTTCAGAGTCCCGTTGCACAGCATAAATAGCTTACCAAGACATGTAAAACACCATGAGATGACAGATATTAAAACTAGGAACAAATAAATAAAAAGAAAAAAAAAAGACTTTAAAAAAGAAAGACGGAAATAGGGATCTAAAATCGAACCAGGAATGGAACTTAAAAATGTGAAATACAAGACCTGTACCCTTCCTAAGGGTGAGCCACAAGTCTGACTCAAAACTGCTCAGCAGCCAACCCAAAAAGGAAAGTCTGGTCTGTTCTGGAGTTCACAGTGTCCATGAGATAAAACAGACAGATGACACAGGGAAGCACAACTATTCTTGGAACTGAGACCAGACAGAAGTTTCTCCCAAGGACACTCCCAGAGAGATGACGGTGGTTCACAGCCTTACCATTGCCCTGACAGTGAGTTTCCCGGGATGGATTCTAAGAGCCGCCCTCAACACAAGGGAGGCCCTGGCACTGAGGGACCTCTGTGGTTGTGGGAGAGAGAGGATGCACCATGACCCTGCTCTTTCCCAATGAGTTTGATGTTAAGGCAGGACTGTTCAACCTTGGTACTAGTGACATTAAGGCCAGATAATTCTTTGTTGTGGGGGCTGTTCTGTGCATTGTAGGATGTTTAGCAGCATTCCTGGTCTCTGCCCACTAGATGCCAGTAGCATCCTACCCTCCAATTGTGATACCACAATGTCCCCAGACGTGGCCAAATGTCCCCTAAGGGACAAAATTGCCCCCAGTTGAGAACCAATGATCCAAGACTAGAAATCATTGCTATTTTCCTTTTAACATAGAAAGGCAAAAAAGGAACATCTAGTTTTGTTTCTATTTTGTTACAGGTTTATTGAGGTATAATTTGTATACCATAAAATCCACTCATTTAACATACACAATTTAGTGGTTTTTACTATAGGGTTATAGTAACCTATAGGTTACTATAGGACACAGGATTATGCAACCATCATCACTGATTTTAGAACACTTTATCAATTCAAAAAGTAGCTCTCTACGCCTTAGCAATCACTTCTCATTCTTCCTTCCTCCCAACCCCCAGCAATCACTACCATACTGGTCTCTCTATGGATTTGCCTATTCTGGACATTTTATACAAATAGAATCATACAATGTGTGATCTTTTGTGACTGGCTTTTTCACTCAGCTTGATGTTTTCAAGGTTCATCAATTTGGCACGTTTTAATACTTCAATCCATTTATTGACAAATAATATTCCATTGTATGTATATATTATTTCATTTATCCATTCATTGTATAGACATTTGTGTTGTGTAAACTTTGGGACTATTATGCATAATTCTACTACGAATGCACATGTACAAGTCTTTGTGCAGACACATGTTTTCAGCTTTCTTGCATGTATACCTAGGAACTGAATTTTGGGTCAGATGGTAACTCTATGTTTAGTATTTTGAGGAACTGCTAAACAGTTTTCCAAAATGACTGCATCACTTTACATTTTCACCAGCAATGAATGAGGGTTCCAATTTCTCCAGCTTTTCATCAACACTTGTTACTGTCTTTATTTTAGCCATCCTAGTGGGAATGAATTGGTATCTCCTTGTGGTTTTGATTTCCATTTTCCAATGGCTAACGATGCTGAGCATCTTTCATGTCCTTATTGGCCATTTGTATATCTTCTTCAGAGAGGTGTCCGTTCAAATCCTTTTTTCATTTTTTGATTGGGTTATTCAACTCTTTGTTGTTGAGTTATAAGACTGCTTTTTGTATTCTGGATACAAGGCTCTTACTAGATATAATTTACAAATATTTTTTCCTATTCCATGGATTATCTTTTTACTTTGTTGATGGTAGCCTTGGAAGCACAAAAAGGTTTTTTGTGGGTTTTGTTTTTTGGTTTTTTTGAGACAGAGTCTCATTCTGTCCCCAGGCTGCAGTGCAGTGGCGCAATCTTGGCTCACTCCAACCTCTTGGCCGGGTACAGTGTCTCAAGCCTATAATCCCAGCGCTTTGGGAGGCTGAAGTGGGTGGATCACTTGAGACCAGGAGTTCAAGATCAGCCTGGCCAACATGGCAAAATCCCGTCTCTACTAAAAATACAAAAATTAACAGGGCATGATGGTACCCACCTGTAATACCAGCTACTTGGGGGGCTGAGTAGGATCGCTTGAATACAGGAGGTGGAGGTTGCAATGAGCCAAGATTGCACCACTGCACTCCAACCTGGGTGATGAAGTGAGGCTGTGTCTCAAAAAAAAAAAAAGAAAGAAGGAAGGAAGGAAGGAAGGAAGGAAGGAAGGAAGGAAGGAAGGAAGGAAGGAAGGAAGGAAGGAGAGAGATCAAAAATAGAAAAACAACAGAGAAAAATTCAACAAAATGAAAAGTTCATTCTTTGAAAAGATTAGCAAAGTTGACAAACTCATAACTAGACTGACCAAGAAAAAAAAAGAGAAAGAGTCCAATTAAATCAGGAATGAAAGAGGGGACATCATTACTGATCTTACAGAAATAAAGAGGATTATAAGGAAATATTGTCCATCTAAGTCCAACATCTGAGCTTTCTCAGAGTTCTCAGAGAAACAAGCCCATTGATTACTTTCTTTCTTTTTTTTTTTTTTTTTTTTTAAATTGAGACAGAGTCCCGCTCTGTCGCCCAGGCTGGAGTGCAGTGGCGTGATCTCAGCTCACTGCAACCTCTGCCTCCCAGGCTCAAGTGATTCTCTTGCCTCAGCCTCCCGAGTAGCTGGGATTACAGGCACATGCCACCATGCTCAGCTGATTTTTTTGTATTTTTAGTAGAGACAGGGTTTTGCCATGTTGGCAGGCTGGTCTCAAACTCCTGACCTCAGGTGATCCGCCCACCTCAGCCTCCCAAAGTGCTGGGATTACAGGTGTGAGCCACCGCTCCTGGCCAACATTTTATTTTCTAATCATACTGTATTATATTTGACTAAATGAAAAGACCTTTCCAACATGTCACCTAGAGACCATTTTACTCACTGCTCTGTTTGACCATCAATCAGTCTCTTGTCCCTCTCTTTGACAATGGTGAGGTGGACACATTTTCCTTGGGGAAGAGAAATCTATGGTTTGTTGCCTTTGCCAATAACAAAAATGCTGAAGAGCTGGATGGCAAAGCTGTTGCCACTGGCATCTTTCACAGGAACCACAATTTTTTTTTATTATTACTTTATGTTCTAGGGTACACGTGCACAACATGCAGTTTTGTTACTATGTATACATGTGCCATGTTGGTGTGCTGCACCCATTAACTCGTCATTTACATTAGGTATATCTCCTAATGCTATCCCTCCTCCCTCCCCCTACCCCACAACCAGCCCCAGTGTGTGATGTTACCCTTCCTATGTCCAAGTGATCTGATTGTTCAATTCCCACCTGTGAGTGAGAACATGTGGTGTTTGGTTTTCTGTTCTTGTGATAGTTTGCTAAGAATGATGGTTTCTGGCTGCATCCATGTCCCTACAAAGGACATGAACTCATCCTTTTTATGGCTGCATAGTATTCCATGGTATATATGTTCCACATTTTCTTAATCCAGTCTGTCATTGATGGACATTTGGGTTGGTTCCAAGTCTTTCCTATTGTGAATAGTGCCGCAATAAACATACGTGTGCATGTGTCTTTATAGCAGCATGATTTATAATCCTTTGGGTATATATCAAGTAACAGGATGGCTGGGTCAAATAGTATTTCTAGTTCTAGATCCTTGAGGAATCGCCACACTGTCTTCCACAATGGTTGAACTAGTTTACAGTCCCACCAACAGTGTAAACGTGTTCCTATTTCTCCACATCCTCTCCAGCACCTGTTGTTTCCTGACTTTTTAATGATCACCATTCTAACTGGTGTGAAATGGTATCTCATTGTGGTTTTGATTTGCATTTCTCTGATGGCGAGTGATGATGAGCATTTTTTCATGTGTCTGTTGGCTGCATAAATGTCTTCTTTTGAGAAGTGTCTGTTCATATCCTTTGCCCACTTTTTGATGGGGTTGTTTGTTTTTTCCTTGTAAATTTGTTTGAGTTCTTTGTAGGGAACCACAATATTTTAAGTAATACACTGTGGCAACTTCAGAAATCAGATTCCTACTCCCTCAGGACTTTTTGTTGTTGCTGTTTGTTGTTGTTGCTGCTGCTGCTGCTGCTATTGCCGCTCTCGTGTGTGTGTTTGTTCAGTGACTTTCCTGGACTGTCTGTAAATTGTGTATTCTTTGTCACGTGTGTCAGCTTGGTTAGCTTAGCAGTCAGCTACTGCTGAAACAGAGATTTTCTTAAATGCCTTTGGCCATTAAATCTCCCACCCTTTGTTGAGGGGCATGTGTGTGCGTGTGCGTGTGTGTGTGTGTGTGTGTGATGCCTTCAATACTCTAGCAGTTCATTACTCTGACCTAGCCTTCACTTGCTGCTTGCACAGGGCTTTAAGGTGAGCCAGAAGTGAGAAGTGCACAACCTTGCGCATGTGTGTTGCCTTCTAGACCCCCAGGAATAAGCAAGAGCTTTGCAAGTTCCCTATGAACATCCCCAGATTTTCTCTGTAAGATTTTCGCCAGCCTGATTTTGCCCCAGTGTGTATCACTATCTCAGGCAACTGCAATTTTTAAAGTGCCACTGATTATTTGACCAATGCCCTGGGGAAAGGGCTTTCCTCAGTGACCAAATAAAGATAAGCCCTATGAATGAGGCTTTCCCAGGGATCTTCTAGACAGGTCGAATAGTGACAATTCTCTGGCAACCAGGTCTTTGGGGATCTTGAAACCCACTCTACCACCTCCAATGGCTGCTAGGCCTCTGGTTTTCAGTGACTATGGTTCCAAGGCTGCTGGTTTCAAGGCCACCATAGAGCTAGGGAAAAGGGGTGGAAATAGGACAAGTTAAAACACCACAAAGCTCACCGTTCTTACGAAAGCCAGCACTTTTCTTGAAAAAACTCTTCAGATTGCTGTAAGGCTTTGGTTAATTTCTAGAGTTCTGAAAAACTTGATATTGACAATTTTTGCCTATGTTCTTGCTGCTCTTACAGAAGAGCAGATTTTCAGAAGTGTTTATTCCACCATTCCAGAAGTGCTTTCTCCTGATATTATGTTTTAACCACACTTCCTTAAGAGTCCCCTAGGGCCTCAGGAGAGAGTGAGTCCTGAAGAAACAACCCAAGAATGAAATATAGATTGGTGTAGGCATTACGGAAAACAGCAAGGAGGTTCCTAAAGAATTAAAAACAGAGCTATCTGCAGGGTGCAGTGGCTCATGCCTGTGATCCCAGACTCTTGGGAGGTTAAGGTAGAAGAACTCCTTCAGGTCTGGAGTTCAAGACCAGCCTAGGCAGCCCCATCTCTATTTCTTAATTTAAAAAAAAAAAAAAATACAACTACCATCTCCTCTGGGTCTTTGTAGTCAGGAAAAAAACATTTTTTTCAGGATCTTTAACTTTATTACCAGCTACTGAGCCACAGAATAAAACCAACCAAAAACATTAAAGAAAGGCTGCTTGAAACAGGTATGTACAGGTGTACTACACAGAAGTGAAAGCTGTAGCATCCAATCCCAAAGCCACCCCTATGGGGAAGGATGGCCTTAGCTATGGGCCAAAGGAGTACAGAAGTTACAACATCAGAGTCCCATCCATCCAGGAAAGCAGTGAACAACTATAGCCACATGGACACCAAAAATTTATCTGAGATTAGGTTTGTTTTGTTTGTTTGTTTGTTTTGAGACAGAGTCTCACTCTGTCTCCCAGGCTGGAGTGCAGTGAGCGGATCTCGGCTCACTGCAAGCTCTGCCTCCAGGGTTCACGCCATTCTCCTGCCTCAGCCTCCCGAGTAGCTGGGACTACAGGTGCCCGCCACCACGCCCAGCTAATTTTTTGTATTTTTAGTAGAGATGGGGTTTCCCCGTGTTAGCCAGGATGGTCTCAATCTCCTGACCTTGTGATCTGCCCGCCTCGGCCTCCCAAAGTGCTGGGATTACAGGCGTGAGCCACCACGCCTGGCCCTGAGATTAATTTTAAAGGTTTAAAGGTTCCATGAATCAAAGTTTTCAAATGAAAATAGGTGCCCGTCTTTTCCTGTAGGCTTTCCAGCTCACTACCCAAAAGACTTGAGTACCTCTATTAAGGCAGCTGGAAGCCTACCCTAGACTTGAATGGCAACTTGTCCTTTCTCAGCCAGTAGTGCAATCCAGCAGAATATGCTACAGGGAAGACAGGAATTCCCACACTGCTGCCCTCCGGTAAAAGGCAAACACAGCACTCAAAGCCAAAGGCCACTGAGGGCTCCCTGAGAATCCAGTACAACTAAGCGAGGCCTTCAACCATCCAGACAAACTTTGGAAGTGGATCCCGGTGGGACTGTGCCCTGTGGCAAGGAGTAGTGTATATGCCAATGAGAGGGTCCAGCTTCCAGGAACCGTTACAATGGCGTCCTGAGTCATTTTCTCTCTTCCACTTGCATTCAAGAGTGAGAAAACACACACCATGACCTTGACTGTCACTCACCACAATCCCCCTGTACAGAGGGGTTTGTTTCTAAGTTTGGAACCTCAACACGAGGCTGGGATGCTTCATGACGTGCTCTCTCCCACTGTCCAGCCATCTTTGGTGGTCTCCCCACAGTGCTTCCCCATCCTCTCTCGCTCCTGTGGAGGGACCGTGGGACGGGTCCAGAGGAAACTTGGGATCGCTCTGACAGGAAACGGACAAGCACAGCTGCCAGCTGCTCCGGCCTCAGTCTCCAGTTGTTAGTCTCAGGATCAACAGAGAACTGGAAAGACCTCTGAGTCTTTGTAGTCGGGAAAAAAAAAATTTTTTTTAAGAAAAAAATAGAACTACCATAAGACCTAGCAATCTGTCTTCTGGGTATATATCCAAATGAAATGAAATCACTACCACATAAAGATATCTGCACTCCCACATTCGCTGCAGCATTGTGTACAATAGCCAAGATATGGAAACAACGTACACGTTCATCAACAAACAAATGGAGAAGTGCAGTCGGAGGAGGCGGCGGCGCTGGAGCTCCTCCTGCAGACCAGCGACCCGGGGAGCAAGCAGGTCACTCCGCACCGCTCTTCCTCCAGCCGCTGAGCAGTCCCTTCTCGCCATGTCCCAGAGCAGGTACCCTCCGAGGCCCTGCCGCTGGAGCGCGAGGACAGTGGGACCTTCAGTTTGGGGAAGATGATAACAGCTATGCCAGGGAAAACACCGATTCAGGTATTACACGAATATGGCATGAAGACCAAGAACATCCCAGTTTATGAATGTGAAAGATCTGATGTGCAAATACACGTGCCCACTTTCACCTTCAGAGTAACCATTGGTGACATAACCTGCAGAGGTGAAGGTACAAGTAAGAAGCGGGCGAAACATAGAGCTGCAGAGGCTGCCATAAACATTTTGAAAGACAATGCAAGTATTTACTTTGCAGTTCCTGACCCCTTAATGCCTGACCCTTCCAAGCAACCAAAGAACCAGCTTAATCCTATTGGTTCATTACAGGAATTGTCCATTCATCATGGCTGGAGACTTCCTGAATATACCCTTTCCCAGGAGGGAGGACCTGCTCATAAGAGAGAATACACCACAGTTTGCAGGCTAGAGTCATTTATGGAAACTGGAAAGGGGGCATCAAAAAAGCAAGCCAAAAGGAATGCTGCTGAGAAATTTCTTGCCAAATTTAGTAATATTTCTCCAGAGAACCACATTTCTTTAACAAATGTAGTGGGACATTCTTTAGGACGTACTTGGCATTCCTTGAGGAATTCTCCAGGTGAAAAGATCAACTTACTGAAAAGAAGCCTCCTTAGTATTCCAAATACAGATTACATCCAGCTGCTTAGTGAAATTGCCATGGAACAAGGTTTTAATATAACATATTTGGATATAGATAAACTGAGCGCCAATGGACGGTATCAATGTCTTGCCGAACTGTCCACCAGCCCCATCACGGTCTGTCATGGCTCCGGTATCTCCTGTGGCAATGCACAAAGTGATGCAGCTCACAATACTTTGCAGTATTTAAAGATAATAGCAGAAAGAAAGTAAATTTGGAGCAACTTTAAAAATCTATCAGTAGCACATAGAAGTTCCCCTCTGGCCCCTTCCCAAGTAAAACTTTTACCGTAGTGTTTGAGTTTATGTCTTGTTTCTAAATCTCTTCATAGATTCCATCAGCACTCCAGATGTAACTGTCTCCTCGTGGTTGTTATTAAGCTCTTTTTAATGGCTTCAACTTTGTATCGGTATATTGTATTTATAAACTTTGTACCACAAGACAGAGTGTAGCACCCATTTTACAGTGCCATGCACATCGGAGAAAGAAACTGCATGTTTGTTGCTGATGATGAAATAAAAATGCTAGCAACAGTCTTTCTTACTGGTGCTTAAGCTCTTTGCACAAAGCTTTATAAAGGGAATTCAAAGGAAGCCCTTTAGAATTAGAGTCTTGAGGGACAGCACTAACAGGCCTTTAAGTATGATTGTTAAATTTCAGGGAACATGATTGGTCTGCTGTGTATTTGAATTCATGTAACAAAGAACTGTTATGATGGGATTCTGCTCATTTTATTAAAAAGTTACTGACTTGAGAAAAAAAAAAAAAAACACATGGATAAAGAAACTATGGTGGCCATGTACAGTGGCTCACATCTGTAATCCCAACACTTTGGGAGGCCAAGGCGGGTGCATTGCTTGAGCCTAGAGTTCAAAACCAGCCTGAGAAATATGGATGAAACCCCGTCCCTACAAAAATAAAAATAAAAAATTAGCCAGGCCTGATGGCATGTGGCTGTGGTCTCAGCTGCTTGGGAGGTTGAAGTGGGAAGATCACTTGAGCCCGGAAGGTCGAGGCTGCAGTGAGCCATGATTGTGTTACCAATGGAGAGAGTCCAGATTCTTGGCATCTTGAACAAAGAATTGGACAAAATGCACAAACAAGGCAAGGAAAAAATGAAGCAACAAAAGCAGAGATTTATTGAAAATGAAAGTACACTCCACAGGGTGGGAGCAGGCCTGAGCATAGGGGTTCAGGAGCCCCACTACAGAATTTTCTGGGGTTTAAATGCCCTCTAGAGGTTTCCACTGGTTACTTGATGTATGCCCTATGTAAATGAAGAGAATGAAGTAAAGTTACAAAGCCATTTACTCAGCGTACACCCTATGTAAATGGAGAGGATATTTCCTAACATAGCTGAAGTGTTTCCATCTGATTTAGTTCAAGGAAGTCAGCATGAATTGGCCTTATGTTCCCTGCCTCCAGACTCTATTCTCCTGCCTCAATTGTACCACTGCACTCCAGCCTGGGTGACAGAGCAAGACCCTGTCTCAAAAAAACAAGATAAAAATAATAATAATAATAAACACAATAGAGTACTATACAGCCTTTTAAAAAGGAGATCCTGTCATTTGCCACAATATGGAGGAACCTGGAGGACAGTATGCTATGTGAAATAAGCCAGACATAGAAAGAAAAATATTGCATGATCTCACTTACATGTGGAATCTATAAAAGTGGTCAGGCTAGGCGCGGTGGCCCACACCTGTAATCCCAGCACTTCGGGAGGCCAAGGCAGGGAGATCACCTGAGGTTGGGAGTTCGAGACCTGCCGGACCAACATGGAGAAGTCCCATCTCCGCTAAAAATACAAAATTAGCCGGGTGTGGTGGCGCATGCTTGTAATCCCAGCTTCTCAGGAGGCTGAGGCAGGAGAATCACTTGAACCTGGGAGGCGGAGGTTGCAGAGAGCCGAGATTGTACCACTGCACTCCAGCCTGGGCAACAAGAGCAAAACTCCATCTCAAAAAAAAAAAAAGAAAGAAAAGAAGGGGAGAATGTCATTTTCACACTGTTTCAAAGCATACAGAACCATGAGTAACTTTCTGCAACTGTCGTAGCTGATTTCACTTTCTACCTATCACCTGGGTGCAGCAACCAGGGCTACTCAGAGGTATGGAGGTAGGAGGCAGGACTTGACTTCAGAGTGGGGGCTCAGACACTGAACCAAATTGAGAAGGGCTAAAATAGGAACGGGTGGAAGCAGCTTTCCTTAAGACACGCCCACCAGTGTGCCTTGTCAGTTTACCACTAACATGGCAACACCCGGGATTTACTGCTCCTTCCCATGGCAATGACCTGATGACCCAGAGGTTTCTACCGTTTCTCTAGAAATTTCTGCATAAATCACCCCTTAATCTGCATGCAGTTAAAAGTAGGTGTAAACATGACTGCAGAACTGCCCTGAGCTGTTACTCTCAGCACACTGCCAATGGGGAAGCCCTGCTCTGCAGAAGCAGTCATGGAGTTGCAACACCGCCTAGGCTGTAACACTGCCACTTCAATAAAGCTGTTCTCTTCTATTACAGGCTCACCCTTGAGTGTTTTCCTGGGAGAAGCAAAGAATCCTCCCAAGCTAAACCCCAATCTGGGGCTCGCCTGCCATGTATCAAGAGGACTAGACTTCTAGTTTTCAGCCTCTGGGTATATTTTAAAATGAAGAAATGCCAGAAATGAGTCAATATAACAGTGATATGATTTAGATGTTTGTTTTTAACCAACCAAAACTTTGAGTTCAACCAATAAATACAAAGGCAGTGTGATCTTATATGGCAATAATAGCAAAGGCCCTTCATGAATACCAGGTCCAGGCCATGGTCCTTCTGGTTCCCTGAGTGATAATAAGACCCTTCCTTTCCTTCCTACTGGGAGTTCTTTACTCTCCTATGGACAGAAGGGAATGAGAATTCAGATAAATCAGCCTTATGTTCTCTCTTGCTAGGAGAGCCATTTGCAGCTCAGTGGATCAAAAGTTGGCTCCTCCTAGCAAACCCAAGGTGATGGGGAGAGGTGCATCCCCTCCCTAACCATGGCCATCACATCTCAGCCCCTGCCACCATCCTCTTGCCTCTCCAGGCTTCCTCAGGGAGAAAAAAAAATCACTCACTGCTTTAGTGGATCTACACTATTTTATTTCCTGTCACACCAGGGAACTATTACAGAGAATTGTAGAGTAAAAGGACTAGAAGTTGCTGATTTATCTAAATAACTCATTCCCAGGCCAGGCGTGGTGGCTCCTGCCTATAATCCCAGCACTTTTGGGAGGCTGAGGCGGGTGGATCATTTGAGGAACAGCCTGGCCAACATGGTGAAACTCCATCTCTACCAAAAATACAAAAATTATCTGGGCGTGATGGCGGGTGCCTGTAGTCCCAGCTACTCGGGAGGCTGAGGCAGGAGAATCGCTTAAACCCAGGAGGTGGAGGTTGCAGTGAGCCGAGATCGTGCCTGGGCGACTGCACTCCAGCCTGGGCGACAGAGCAAGACTCCCTCTCAAAAAATAATAATAATAATAATAATAATAAATAACTCATTCCCTTGTATCACATAAGTAACAGCCCTTTTAGATCTAGGTTTTAAGAAGAAAAGAATTTCTCGTGGACGCTTCCTTTCTCTCAACCCATGTTAAGCTTCAGATTTTAGCCAAATAATAACAATCTTTCTTCTTTCCAGATTTTATCAGGTCCAAAGTGGCAAGGAACTATCTCTGATTCCATGAATCCAGTTTCCTCACAGATTACCAAAGAAGCAAGCACACCTCACCATAACAAGGATTAATTTTTCTATCAAGTCAAGACAATCTAGTTTCATATTAAGAAAGCATAGGCCAGGTGCAGTTGCTCACGCCTATATCCTAGAACTTTGGGAGGCCAAGCAAATGGATCACCAGAGGTCAGGAGTTCGAGACAAGCTTGGCCAACATGGTGAAACCCCATGTCTACTAAAAATAAAAAAAAAATTAGCCGGGTGTGGTGGTGGGTGCCTATAATCCTAGCTACTCAGGAGGCTGAGGCAGGAGAACTGCTTGAATCCAGGAGGCAGAGATTGCAATGAGCCAAGATGGTGCTGTTGAACTCCAGTGTGGGTGACAGATCAAGACTCTGTCTCAAAAAAAAAAAAAAGAAAGAAAGAAAGCGTATATTGCTCCTAATGTTAACATTTTTACCATATGCCTTGCAAAATGATAACACTAATATGACTGCACTAAGGAATAACTGAGTTCCTGAGCCTGCACTAGCTCTAACAGGTCACTCAGTCCCTCCCAGCCCATGGGTGCAAGCTCCAAATTCTGATCCACAACTCTCTCTCCTGACAGAAATGAAAGGGAGGTCTTAGTACTCTTCTTACGCATATAGTAGTTCACATTCTAACGTCTATCTGGATGGCTTCAATTATTTTTGCTGTGAAGTATCAAACCATCGTATTTGAACACGAGAGTGACATGCAGGAGTCACACAACAAATACATATAACAAGAGCACGTTAGGGTGCTGGGAGGGCACACGCTCCTCTGCAACTTCACCCCATGCTCCCTGTGAGATGTCCTTAGCACCAGAGGCCTGAAAGTCTGCTAACTTCAGTAAAAAGCAGTACATTTTAACAGCCACCCCTTCAAAATGTAAAAATATTGCTTCAGATTGCCAAAAACCATTTCACACGGAACATTCTGACCCTTACCCCAACTCTGAGCCTCACCCCATTCCTGAAGCTTGCCCTATCCCTGACCTTCTGAGCTGAGGGCCCAGCCCCAGTCCCTGCCCCAACCCCAGGAACTGCCTCATCTGATTCTTGCCCTGACCCATGCTTGCTGACAAGGCCTCTGACTATCTGGCCTACCAGTTCCATCTAGGCCAACTTCCTGCCACACCTAGCCAGCCTGATTTTGGCTAGATCTATTTAGACCTATTTAGCCAAGCCCAGTCCCAGTCCCCAGACAGCTCCTGTTTAACCCTGCCTGTGAGGTGCTGAGTCTCCAGACCTGCTGCTCATCTGGTCACACCTACTAGATTCAAGTCCCTTGCTCTATTTCTCCTGAAGTCCAGCTCTAACAGCCATCAGCTGAGCCCCACAGAGCACTATATCCTGAGGAGCAAAAGAGACCTAAGACCCTGCGCTCACAGGTTCCATCCTTTCCCAGGCAACAAAGTCGTTTTCTTGGACAGTGCTTCTCAAAATGGAATGCACATACGAATGACCTGGGAGTCTTGTTAAAAATACAAATTCAGATTCAGTAGGTCTGGAGTGAGGCCCTAAAGCCTGCGTTTCTAACAAACACCCAAGTGAAGTCAATATTGTTGGTCCAGAAAGCAAACTTTAATTAGCACAGTTTGCTAATTAAACTTGGAAAACCAATTATAGTTTTGCAAAATTTAAAAAAAAAAAAAAAAGTTTACAGTAACAACAGCCCTGATTTCTACCAAGGGAAGGGAACTCATCCCCTCCATAGAATGCTCCAGCCCACAGAACTTGGAGTCTGTCCAATTTATATTGTGCACTAATCACATAGTGCTTTGAATTTCACCCAATAGTTTCCTATATGTGTGTTTTATTACTCATTCGTTTGGTTCCTTTACAGCATTTGTTCATTCTGCAAACATTATTGATCATTAATCTATTAGGGCCATAAGAATATATAAGGCATAGTCTCTGCGTCCGATAAGGCAACAGGCCATTAAAGAAGATAGATATGGTCCAGGTGCGGTGGCTCACACCTGTAATCCCAACACTTTGGGAGGCCGAGGCAGGCGGATCACCTGAGGTCAGGCGTTCAAGACCAGCCTGGCCAACATGGTGAAACCCCATCTCTACTAAAAATACAAAAAAGTAGCTGGGTGTGTTGACACATGCCTGTGATCCCAGCTACTCCGGAGGCTGAGGCAGGAGAATCACTTGAACCCAGGAGGTGGAGGCTGCAGTGAGCCAAGATCATGCCACTGCCCTCCACCCTAGGCAACAGAGCAAGACTCCGTCTCAAAAAAAAAAAAAAGATAGGTAGATAGATATGTAAGCAGATCTTTTCAGCACAATAATAGTATCTGTATATAGTGTGGAGGAAAAAGAGACCTGTAACCCCATCGGAGTTGGGGAATCAACAGGAAAGCCATTCTGGGCCAAAAAGTAGCCTGAGCTGAATCTAACAGAGGAGTGAGTCAAATGAAGTGCAAGGGACCCACCAGGCAGAGGAGTAGCCTGGCAGAGGCCCCGGGGTGAAATGGCTGGGTCGGAGAAGAGCTGCACGCACCCGGGTTGTTGGAGCACAGTTAGCAGGGAGGAAGCCTCCAAGAAGAAGCTGAGGTGTTGGCCAGGGGCCAATCACAGGGACCTTGCCTGCCACGTTAAGGATCTTGGACTTTAGCCTTTGGACAATGAGGAAACAGTTTAAGTTTTTAAACAAGGCCAAGGCACATTTGGGTTTTAGGTAAATCATGTTTGGTGACTGTGCAGAAAATTAAATTGAAGGTGCCAAAACTAGAAACAGGCGAGGCAAGGTAACTCACACCTGTAATCCCAACACTTTGGGAGGCCAAAGTGGGAGGATTGCTGGAACTCAGGAGTTCAAGACCAGCCTGGACAACATAGCAAGACCTCATCTCCACTAAATATAAATGTAAAAAATTAGCCTAACATGGTGGTGCCTGCCTATAGTTCCAGCTACACTCTGTTGCCCAGGCTGTAATGCAATCATATAATCATGGCTCACTGCAGCTTTGACTTCCTGTACTCAAGCAATCCTCCCACCTCAACCTCATAAGTAGCTCAAGCAATCCTCCTGCCTCAGCCTCCCAAAGTGCTGGCATTACAGGCATGAGCCACCACATGCAACCAATGCTACCTTTCTAACACCTGTATAAATATCCTCCTCTCTGTCCCCACCACTATTGCCTCCCTTCTCATGAGCCCTTCCTTGTACCATAGCAATTCATCTCTTAACTGATCTCCCAGCCTCCAGTATCTTTTCCCTTAAATCAAACATCAGAGAAATGTTTCCAACAGGCTAATCTGACTATCTTGTCTGTTTTCTGCTGCTATAACATAATACCACAGACTGGATAATTTATAAAGAATAGGAGTTTATTTTGCTTGTAAGTCTGGAGGCTGGTAAGTCCAAAAGACCATGTTGCCAGTGTCTTGTGAGGATCTTTGTGCTGTTTTATCCCATAGCATAAGGGAAAGCAAGTCTATGAAACAGATAAAAAATTAAGCCTATTCTCATGATAACTAATCCGCTCCTATGACAATGGCATTAATCCATTCCTGAGGGCAGAGCCTTCACAACTTAATCACCCCTGAAAGGCCTCCTCTCTCAATACTATTGTATTGAAAATGAAGTTTCGGGGCCGGGCACGGTGGCTGAAGCCTGTAATCCCAGCACTTTGGGAGGCCGAGACGGGCAGATCACGAGGTCAGGAGATCGAGAGGACGAGGCAGGGCGCCTGTGGTCCCAGCTACTCGGGAGGCTGAGGCAGGAGAATGGAGTAAACCCGGGAGGCGGAGCTTGCAGTGAGCTGAGATCCGGCCACTGCACTCCAGCCTGGGTGGCAGAGCAAGACTCCGTCTCAAGAAAAAAGAAAAAAAGAAAATGAAGTTACAACATGAGTTTTGGAGGGAACATTCAAGTCACATGGCACTGACCATATGACTCTTGCCCATTTCCTACAGGACAAGAGGCAAACCTCTTAGATTAGTGTATAAGATCCTCAATGACATAGACATTTCCCAGTGATATGGGTCCTTTCTCAATGATATGGATCTTTTATTACTACATCTACTAAATGCATATTGAGTGGTCCCTGAGACAGGCACTAGAAATGGCCCTGAAGATATTACCATGAAGAGAAAAATATACTCAGGTATTGTAGAGCTAACATGCTAGAGGAGACAGCAGATTTTAAAATATAGACAAGCCAGGCATGGTGGTGCATACCTGTAGTCCCAGGTACTCAGGAGGCTGAGGCAGGAGGACCTCTTGAGAGCAGAAGTTCGAGGCCACAGTGCTATGATCACACATATGAATAGCCACTGCACTCCAGCCTACACAACATAGTGATACCCCATCTATAAAATTAAATTAAATTAAAATATAGACAAATTTAAAAGCTTAAATGTGATAAAGCTATTCATCATTTATTTGACACATATTTTTAGTGTCTCCTACTTGCCAGGCACCATGCTAGATGCTAAACATGTGGTGATAAGGGGAAAAGACACAATCCTTACTGTTATGGAGCTCATGGGCAGACACTAATACCATAATAACAGTTATAAACAGTATCACAAACTGGCCTAAGGGCTGTTGACCAAAGTGAAGAAGGGAAGGAATGCTTGATACAAGAACCAAAAAATGAGTTAAAAAGTTAACTAGGCAGGAGGGAGGAGGGACTGCTGAAAAGAAACCAAGCATATCAGGAGGGGAAGACAAGCTCAACCGCACTGAAGCTAAAAGGAGTGAGAGTATGAGGAACTGAAAGAAGATTGTAAGGCTGAAACATGGGGTTAAGGGAGGGTAGCCTGAGAGGTGGGCAGGGGCCAGACCACACAGGGCCTTAAGGGCTACAGTAAGGAGTTCAGCTTTTGTACCAAAGATAATGGGAATTCACTAAAAGGTTTAAGCAGTGGGTGAAAGTGGAGAGACAGTTAATGAGGCCCTTGCAGTGGGCAAGGCAGCGGAGGGTCATGATCTGGTCTAGGGTTATGCCAATGGAGATGAAAGAAATGCATGAAATTAATGAACTGGGAAATCGAGCTGAGAGGACCTGTGAGTAACTTGAAAGTTACATATATTTTGGCCTGGCGCAGTGACTCATGCCTCTAATCCCAGCACTTTGGGAAGCTGAGGGAGGCGGATCACGAGGTCAAGAGATTGAGACCATCCTGGTCAACATGGTGAAACCCTGTCTCTACTAAAAATACAAAAATTAGCCGGGTGTGGTGGGCACCTGTAGTCCCAGCTACTCGGGAGGCTGAGGCAGGAGAATCACTTGAACCCAGGAGGCAGAGGTTGCAGTGAGCCGAGATTGTGCCACTGCACTCCAGCCTGGCAAAAGAGCGGGCTCCGCCTCAAAAAAAAAAAAAAAGAAAGAAAGAAAAGAAAGTTCTATATATTTTATAGAGAGATACAGATGGAGATGAAATGACATGATGTTTGGGATTTGCTTCAAAATGACACACAGGAGAAGGAAGTAGAAAGTAGAAAAGGACGTGGATGGGGAAGGATTGGCTGTGGGTTGATAGTTGTGCAATGAGTGATGTATACATGGGGGTATCTTATACTATTCTGCCAACTTTTGTGTATATTCGAATTTCTCCATCATACAAAGTTAGAAACGAGAAAAGAAAAGGAGGAGACAGAGAAGAAATAGAATAAATCCTAGGTTTTTGGTTGAGCAATCAAGAAGCTAACAGTGCCATTCACTGAGATGATGAAGAGGGGCAGAGTAAGACAAGAGACTTGGGGAGTACCATAAGAGTCATTTTGGACATGTTAAGTTTGATACGTCCAGAAAATATGCTGAGAAGGAGGATGTCGAGTACACAACTGGGTTTAAAAATTTGAAACTCAAAGGAAGGATCTGCACTAAAGAGATAAATGTGTGAATAATTTGCATATACATGGCATTTTAAATCATGAAAATGGATGGGATTTGGTAATAATTATGTGTCAATGTAGGTTCATCAATTGTAATAAATGTCCACTCTGGTGGGGGATATTGATAATGAGGAAGACTACTCACATGTGAGGACAAAGGGTATGTGGAAAATCTCTGTAATTTCCTCAACTTTTCTTTTTTTTTTTTTTTTTTTTTTTTTTTTTGAGACGGAGTCTCGCTCTGTCGCCCAGGCTGGAGTGCAGTGGCCTGATCTCAGCTCACTGCAAGCTCCGCCTCCCGGGTTTACGCCATTCTCCTGCCTCAGCCTCCCGAGTAGCTGGGACTACAGGCGCCCGCCATCTCGCCCGGCTAATTTTTTGTATTTTTTTTTTTTTTTTTTTTTTTTTTTTGAGACGGAGTCTCGCTCTGTCGCCCGGGCTGGAGTGCAGTGGCTGGATCTCAGCTCACTGCAAGCTCCGCCTCCCGGGTTTACGCCATTCTCCTGCCTCAGCCTCCCGAGTAGCTGGGACTACAGGCGCCGCCACCTCACCTGGCTAGATTTTTGTATTTTTTAGTAGAGACGGGGTTTCACCGTGTTAGCCAGGATGGTCTCGATCTCCTGACCTCGTGATCCGCCCGCCTCAGCCTCCCAAAGTGCTGGGATTACAGGCTTGAGCCACCGCACCCGGCTCCTCAACTTTTCTATGAAGCTAAAACTGCTCTAAAAAATAAGGTCTATATTAAAAAAAAAAAAAAAAAAAGATGAGGTTACTTAATGAGAGAATTTAGACAGAGAAAGACCCAAGACCAAACCCAAAGAAACAAAATTTCAAGGTTGAGTAGATGAGAAAGATCTATAAAAAGAAGTCTTGCCGGGCGCGGTGGCTACTCAGGAGGCTGAAGCAGGAAGGGCAGCACGACCCCAGGAGTTTGAGGCTGCAGTCAGCCAGAATGGGTGCACTCCAGCCTAGGCAACAGAGCAAGATTCTGCCTAAAAAAGAAAAAAAGACTTTGACATAGATTTGTAAAATGGAATTTTAGTTAAAGTGACTTGTGGTGTCAAGAGGGTCAGTTTATTATTAACCTGAAATGTATTAGAGCATATTCATACTTTGAAAGATACATGGAAAGGCAGAGATTAATGATTTAGGAGAAAGAAAAGATAAAGACAAGAATTCACAGCAGCATTGTTTATAGCACCCCAAAAGTGGAAACAACCCAAATGTCTATCAACCGTTGAATAAACAAAATGTGGCATATCCATACAATGCAACGCTACTTGGACATAAAGTATTGATACATGCTACAATGTGTGTAAATTTTGGAAGCATTATGCTGTGTGAAAGAAGTCAGTCACACAAGCCACATGTAGTGTGATTCCAATTACATGAAATGTGAAGAATAAGTCAATCCATACAGACATAAGTAGAGTAGTGATTGCCTACAGAAAGGAAATTGATGGTATTAGGGTCGGGGTGGGGATGGGGGAAATGGGAGTAAGTGGTAAAAGCACAAGTTTCTTTTGGTGTAACGAAAATGTTCTAAAATTGATTGTGGTGGTGGTTGCACAACTCTGAATACACAGTCACATGTTAAGTCATGTGTTGCTTAACAACAGGAATAAGTTCCAAGAAATGCATCGTTAGGTGATTTTATCATTACGGGAACATCATCATAGAGTGTCCTTACACAAGCCTGGATGGTGTAGCCTACTATACATCTAGGCTATATGGCGTAGCCTGTTGCTCCTAGGCTGCAAGCCTGTACAGCATGTTACTGTACTCAATACTGTGGGCAATTGTAACACCATGTTAAGTGTTTATGTATCTAAACATGGAAAAGGTACCATAAAGAAAACAGTATAAAAGATGTAAAAAATGGCATGCCTATATAGGGCACATATCATGAATGGGCCTTGCAGGACAAGAAGCTGCTCTGGGTGAGTCAGTGAGTGAGTGGTGAGTGACTACACTAAATTTATTTTAAATTTTTTTTCTTTTCTTCAATAATAAACTAGTCTTAGCTTACTGCAACTTTTTTACTTTATAAACTTTTTAATTGTTTTAACTTTGACTCTTGTAATAACACTTAGCTTAAAACATAAATATTCTACAGCTGTACAAAAATATTTTATTTCTTTATATCCTTATTCTATAAGCTTTTTTCCATTTTTTAAATTTTTTTAACTTTTTCGTTAAAAGCTAACACACAAAGACACACATTAACCTAGGTCTACACAGGGTCGGGATCATCCAGACATCACTACAGAACAGGGATTTTTCAGCTACATTATAATCTTATGGGACCACCATCATATATGTGCTCTGTCTTTGAGCTAAATGTGTTATGCAGCACATGGTTGTAGAGCTGACCCTTCAACAACTCAGGGCCTAGGGGACTGACACCCCTCACAATTGAAAATCTGTGTATCTGGCTGGGCGCGGGGGTTCACGCCTGTAATCCCAGCACTTTGGGAGGCAGAGGCGGACAGATCATGAGGTCAGGAGATCGAGACCATCCTGGCCAACATAGTGAAACCCCATCTCTACTAAAAATACAAAAATTAGCTGGGCATGGTGGTGCATGCCTGTAGTCCCAGCTACTCGGGAGGCCAAGGCAGAAGAATCGATTGAACCCTGGAGGTGGAGGTTGCAGTGAGTCGAGATGGCACCACTGTACTCCAGCCTGATGACAGAGTGAGACTTCATCTCAAAAAAAAAAAAAAAAAAAAAATTGTGCATACCTTTTGACTCCCTAAACACCTAACTACTAATAGCCTACTGTTGACCAGAAGCCTTACTGATAACATGAACAATAGATATATGTTTTGTATGTATTAATAAAATCATAAGGAACGTGTATTTACTATTCTTTAAGTGGACGTGGACCATCATAAAGGTCTTCATCCTCTTCACATTGAGTAGACTGAGGAGGAGGAGGAGGAAGAGGAGGAGTTCATCTTGCTATCTCAGGGATGGCAGAGGTGGAAGAAAATCTGAGGACAGGCATGATGGCTGACACTTGTAATCCCAGAGTTTTGGGAGGCCAAGATAAGAGCATTGTTTGAGGCCAGGAGTTCAAGACCAGCCTGGGCAGCATAGAAAGACCCCATCTCTAGAAAAAAAACTTTAAAATTATCAAGGTATGGTGGTGCGTGCCTGTAGTCCCAGCTACTCCAGAGGTTGAAGTGAGAAGATCTCTTTAGCCTAGGAGTTTGAGGCTGCAGTGAGCTAGGATTACACCACTGCACTCTAGCCTGGGTGGCAGAGTGAGACCTTATTTCTCAAAAAAAAAAAAAAAAAGAAAAGAAAAGAAAAAGAAAAAGAAAAGAAAAGAAAGGAAAATCTTTGTGTAAATGGATCCATGCAGTTCAAACCTGTGTTGTTCAAAGGTTAACTGTATTAAATATCACTGAATTGTATAATTTAAATGGGTGAATTTTATGGTATATGAATTATATTTCAATAAAGTTATTCTGTTGCCTTGGTATCCACTTTTAACTGTAAGTTTCACTTTCTCATATCAGAAGCAAGGTTTAGCCACCCTTAACAGTTTTCTATATTATAATACACCCAGATGGTTCAGCCAGTGGCCAGAGATAAAACTCAGAAGCATCTCTCCCACCTAGAAGGCTGGGCTCCCCTACCACTTCATGTAAACAGACCATTCAAACATTTGCCCAAGGCCGGGTACAGTGGTTCACGCCTGTAATCCCAACACTTTGGAAGGCCAAGACAGGTGGATCACCTGAGGTCAGGAGTTCAAGACCAGCCTGGCCAACACGATGAAACCCATCTCTACTAAAAATACAAAAAAAATTAGCCAGGTGTGGTGGCGAACACCTGTAATCACAGCTACTCGGGAGGCTGAGGCAGGAGAATCACTTGAATCCAAGAGGCGGGAGTTGCAGTGAGCCAAGATCACGCCTTTTCACTCCAGCCTGGGCAAAAGGAGCAAAACTCCATCTCAAAAAAAAAAAAAAAATTTCATCCAAGAACTGAAAGTAACCGCATCGCAGTCACAGTGTGACCTCCTGGAACTAGTGCCTGTTTTCTTTTTTTTTTTTTTTTTTTTTTTTTTTAATTTGACAGTCTCAGTCTGAAGGGGTTGATGGGGTGGGAAGTTTTCTCCATGTTGGCCAGGCTGGACCTGCTTGCTTTAAACCAACCAATTAAAGCTCCTCAAGAGAAACCTGTTTGAATAACACACTGGACCCAATAAAGATGTTGGCCCACAGATCTCTTCTGTCTTTCTCTGCCTGTCCTCTCTGACCTGGGTACACATGTACGTGTGTGCATGTGTGTGTAATGTGTGTGTGTGTGTGTGTGTGTGTGTGGCTGGGCAGGCCACGTACCCTCCAGGATCTGAAAGTACCAGAAAGTCTTCAGCTCTCACATTGTGGTTGTGTCATTGAAGCTGTGTCTGCAATCTGAACCCTGACAGCGAGCAGGTGGGTCCCCTGCTGGTCCTCTTTTGTCTGGGCCTCTCAGATGCTGGGGGTAGTAGTTACCAGCTAGGTTGATAAAGTTATATTCAAGAGTTCTCCTTAATGTAGTCCCAGCTACTCCGGAGGCTGAGGCAGGAGAATGGCGTAAAACCCGGGAGGCGGAGCTTGCAGTGAGCTGAGATCCGGCCACTGCACTCCAGCCCGGCGACAGAGCGAGACTCCGTCTCAAAAAAAAAAAAAAAAAATATAGTCAATATAATCTTAATAAAATGCCAACAGAATTTTTTTAAATAAACAAGCTAGTTCTAAAATTTATGTGGATAGGAAAAAAGAAGCAAGAAGAGCAAGGAAAAGTCTGGGAAAGAATAGTGGGATGGAACTAGCCCCCTCAATATTAAGACATATCAATCTGACAAACAGAGAAATTTCAGCGAAACAGAATAAAAAGTCCATAAATAAACCCAAATGTATGCCAAAAACTACTACATGGAACAGGTGACATTTCAAACCATGGGTGGGGTTGGGAAGAATGGATTATTCAATAACAGTGTTAATAAAACTGAGTAGCTACCTGGAACAAATCAGGTTGGATTCATAGTTTACACCTTACACCAGGATGCTTTCCACACAAATCAAGGATTTAAATGATTAATAATAATCCCAACACTTTTGGAGGCCAAGGCAGGAAGATCGCTTGAGCCAGGAGTTTGAGATCAGCCTGGGCAACATAGCAAGACCCCCATCTCTACAAAACAATTAAAAAATTAGCCGGGCATGGCTGGGTGCAGTGGCTCATGCCTGTAATCCCAGCACTTTGGGAGGCCGAGGCGGGCAGATCACAATGTCTGGAGATCGAGACCATCCTGGCTAACACAGTGAAACCTCATCTCTACTAAAAATACAAAAAAAAAAAAAAATTAGCCAGGCATGGTGGCGGGCACCTGTAGTTCCAGCTACTCGGGAGGCTGAGGCAGGAGAATGGCGTGACCCCAGGAGGTGGATCTTGCAGTGAGCCGAGATCACGCCACTGCACTCCAGCCTGGGCAAGAGAGCAAGACTCCATCTCGAAAACAAAACAAAACAAAACAAAATTAGCTAGGCATGGTGGCACATACCTGTGGGGCCCACTACTCAGGAGGCTAAGGTGGGAGGATTGCTGGAGCCTAAGAGGTTGAGGTTGTAGCGAGCTGTGATCGCACCACTACACACCAGCCTGAATGACAGAGCAAGGCTCTGTCTCAAAAATAAAAAATAAAATGAAAATTTCTAGAAACGGAAATACAGAGTCTCTTAATTGTAAGAAAAAAAAAATTCAACCTCACGCAGAAAAGAGTAAGTAAGCCAGTCATGGCAGCTCATACCTGTAATCCCAGCACTTTGGGAGGCCGAGGCCTGTGGATCACCTGAGGTCAGGCATTCAAGACCAGCCTGGCCAACATGGTAAAACCCTGTCTCTAAAAAAAATGCAAAAGTTAGCCGAGGGTGGTGGCACACGCCTATAATCCCAGCTACTCAGGAGGCTGAGGTAGGAGAATCACTTGAACCTGGGGAGCAGAGGTTGCAATGAGCCAAGATCACGCCACTGCACTCCAGCCTGGGCCACAGAGTGAGACTCTGTCAAGAGGAGAGGAGAGGAGAGGAGAGGAGAGGAGAGGAGAGGAGAAGAGAGGAGAGGAGAGGGGAGGGGAGGGGAGGGGAGGGGAGGGGAGGGGAGGGGAGGGGAGGGGAAGGAAGGGGAGGGGAGGGGGGATTAATCTGTACTGACAGAGCAGATCAGTGGTTATCTGAAGATGGGGATGAAAGAGGGGAGAATGGATTACAAAGAGGCACAAGGAAACTGATATAGTTTGGATGTTTGTCCCCTCCAAATCTCATGTTGAAATGTAATCCTCAATGTCAGAGGTGGGGCCTGGTGGGAGATGTTTGGCTCATGAGGTCCCATCCCTCATCAGTGGCTCAGTGCCATCCCCTTGGTGATGAGCGAGTTCTCGCTCTGGTATTTCACACAAGGTCTCTCTTGCTCCCTCTCTCGCCATGTGATACACTGCTCCCCTTCATCTTCCACCATGATTGTAAGCTCCCTGAGACCCTCACCAGAGGCCGAGCAGATGCTGGTGCCATGCTTCCTGCGCAGCCTGCAGAACTATGAACCAAGTAAACTTTTTTCTTTATAAATTAACCAGCCTTAGATATTTCTTTACAGCAATGCAAAAGCCTAACACATAGACATGTTCATTATCTCGACTGTGATAATGGTTTCCCAGATATATACTGTGTCAAAACTAATCTAATTATATACTGTAAGTATGTAAATCTTCTTATATATATTATAACTCAAAAAAACTATAAATAAATAGGGTATTAGGTTACAAATCAGTGAATAAAATGGGAATCTATGCATCCGTAATAATATGAACACATAAAAGACACATAAAACCAAATATTGCTGATGTAAACGGGTACAATCACTTTGGAAAACCATTTGCTACTATCTACTAAATCCAATACATTGTTAAGAAGGGGGGGGAAGCGAGGTATACAAGACTGTGTACAATATACTACCATTTGTAAAAGAAAAGGGAATATGTATACATTTATTATGTGTACATGGATCTAAACACATGGTATGTGTGCTCCCTGCTCATTCACAGGTCATCTCTGGAAGGATTCACAAGAAATTGGCAATGCAGTATTTAGTGCCTCTAGAGAGGAGATCTGAGTGGTTGGGACACAGGAGTAGAGGAGAGAATTTCCCCTGTAATCTCTTTAGTATTTTTTAATTTTGTACCGAGTAAATGTACTGCCTCTTCCAAAAAAAATTGTTTAATAATGTTTTGTAAAAAGAATTCTTCTCGGCCCAGCCCAGTGGCTCACAACTGTAATCCCAGCACTTTGGGAGGTCGAGGTGGATGAATCACCTGAGCCCAGGAGTTCAAGACCAACCTGGGCAACAGGGTGAAACCCTGTCTCTAAAAAATACAGAAAAAAAAAAAAAAAAGCTGGGCTGGGTGGTGTGCACTTGTAGTCCCAGAAGCTCGGAGGCTGATGTAGGAGGATCGCTTGAGCCTAGGGAGATTGAGGTTGCTGTGAGCCAAGACTGCTGCCACTGCACCCCAGCCTGGGCTTCAGAGACCCTGTCTCAAAAAAAAAAGGAAAGAAGGAAAGAAGGGAGGAAGGGAGGAAGGGAAGGATCTCTAAAAAGTGGCTACTCTCTGACCTCACTTCCCCCTATTTCTCCAACTCACCCCATTCCCCACAGAACTAAACTTCTCACCCTTTCCAGGAGAAGGCCTGCTGTCTCTGTCCCGTACACCTACTTTTTCCTCTGCCAAGAGCACCCTTCCTTTCCTATGGCCCCTCTGAAGTCCCGGACCTGAGGACGGAATGAGGCCAGGACATGTCCCATGAGTCAACTCTGTCCCCAGCATTCCCTACTACCCACCCCCAACGCCCTGCCAGCCCCCCACCCCGCCCCTCCCGCCATGAGTCTGTCATCTGCAACTTATCCCCTCACCCCCTCCCACTCCCTCTGAGATGACTCAGCAATCCCTGCCCCCCTTCAGCTGGGCGCAGTGCCCCAGAACCCAGGCACATGGGTACCATCTGTCCCTCCGCCCGCATAAAAGTCGTTGAAGAGCCTGTGGGGCTGTGGGACCTGCGCCCTCTGGAGGAATTCCATACACCCACTCAACCCTGGCAAATAGGAAATTGTCAAGTAGGAGACAAGGAGCAAAGTCCTATCACAGCGGGAGGGGACGCCAGTGCCTGCAGAGGCTGAGCAGGGAAAAAGCCAGTGCCCCAGCGGAAGCACAGCTCAGAGCTGGTCTGCCATGGACATCCTGGTCCCACTCCTGCAGCTGTTGGTGCTGCTTCTTACCCTGCCCCTGCACCTCATGGCTCTGCTGGGCTGCTGGCAGCCCCTGTGCAAAAGCTACTTCCCCTACCTGATGGCCGTGCTGACTTCCAAGAGCAACCGCAAGATGGAGAGCAAGAAACGGGAGCTCTTCAGCCAGATAAAGGGGCTTACAGGAGCCTCCGGGAAGGTGGACCTGCTGGAGCTGGGCTGCGGAAACCGGAGCCAACTTTCAGTTCTACCCACCGGGCTGCAGGGTCACCTGCCTAGACCCAAATCCCCACTTTGAGAAGTTCCTGACAAAGAGCATGGCTGAGAACAGGCACCTCCAATACGAGCGGTTTGTGGTGGCTCCTGGAGAGGACATGAGAGAGCTGGCTGATGGCTCCATGGATGTGGTGGTCTGCACCCTGGTGCTGTGTTCTGTGCAGAGCCCGAGGAAGGTCCTGCAGGAGGTCCAGAGAGTACTGAGGCCGGTAAGCAGAGTGGGAAGGAGATGGGTGTGAGGCAAGCAAACGCAGCATCAGCCGCTCCAGGGTTCGGCTCCCAGAATGGGGCCTGTGAGGTAGTAAGTAGCCCGTTAGACACCCCATCCATCCCTACCTGCTGGTGAATAAGAGGCATGACCAGTGCCACGACAGGGAAAAATTGGGTGCTGTGGAAGCAACAGGAGAATCACCTACAACCGTGGGACAGGGAGAGGAGCAGGGAGGATACCTAAGGGACTGAAGTTTAAATCGAGATCTGTGCTTGGGAGGCTGAAGCAGGAGGATGACTTGAGCCCAGGAGTTCGAGCAACATAGTGAGACGCCATCTCTACAAAAAAAAAAAAAAAAAAAATACAAAAGCTAGCCAGGTGTGGTGGTGCATGCCTGTAGTCCCAGCTACTCAGGAGGCTGAGGTGGGAGGATCACTGGAGCCCAAGAGTTCAAAGTTACAGTGAACTATGATTACACCACTGCACTCCAGCCTGGGCCACAGAGTGAGGCCCTATCTCAAAAAAAAAAAAAAAAAGAGATCTGAGGGATTAAGCAGAGTGACAGGGTGGGAAAATAAAAGAGTGTTCTAGATGAAGATAGTAGGGGAAGTAGAGTAGAATCCATCAGATTGTCGACAGAACGTTCAGGATAGTTTCCAGGTTTCCAGCATGAGCAACTGAGGGGAGAGCCGATGAAAGTGCCATTTACTGAGATGGAAGAAAGCTGTTTTGGACTTACTAGGTTTGAGATCACCTAGATCACTAGGCGAGGAGCTTGAGGAACCCCAGCTTCAGTCAAGAGTTGGGCATGAGGTTTCCCTGGGATGTTCACAGCGATGTCCAGGAAGCAGTTTGTGTATGCATCTGGGTCTCGTGAGAGAGGCTGGTGTGTGTATCTCAGAATACAATGAGCCCAGCTGGGTGAGGTGGCTCACGCCTGTAATCCAGCACATGGGGAGGTGAGGCAAGCGAATCTCTTGAGGCCAGGAGTTTGAGACCAGCCTAGCCAACATGGTGAAACCCTGTGTCTACTGAAAAATACAAAAATTAGCCAGGCGTGGTGTCTCATGCCTGTAATCCCAGCTCCTTGGGAGGCTGAGGCAGGATAATCGCTTGAACCCAGGAGGTGGAGGTCACAGTGAGCCAAGATCATGCCATTGCACTCCAGCCTGGGCAACAGACTGAGGCTCCATCTCAAAAAAAAAGAATAAAATGAGCCCTCCACTCCTGTTTCTCAATTTCCCTTCTGCCTGCCCTCGGCTATTCTAGTCAGCCTTTAAAGATCTCCCACCAGCCATGTCCCTTCAGTTATGAGGTTCTTTACATGCACTTTGAAGGTGGTAGCAGGGGATGCAGAATAGGTCAGGGGCACAACAGTTTGCTCCATGAACTCTCAGACCAGCAGCTCCCATTTCACCAAGAAGTTTGACTGTCTTGATCAGCGCGATAGGGAGCAGGGTCAGAATGGAGCCAAGTGACACTAACTCTCTCTTCCCTCCCAGGGAGGTGTGCTCTTTTTCTGGGAGCATGTGACGGAACCACATGGAAGCTGGGCCTTCATGTGGCAGCAAGTTTTAGAGCCCACCTGGAAACACATTGGGGACGGCTGCTGCCTCACCAGAGAGACCTGGAAGGATCTTGAGAATGCCCAGTTCTCCAAAGTCCAAATGGAACAACACCCCCCTCTCTTCAAGTGGCTACCTGTTGGGCCCCACATCATGGGAAAGGCTGTCAAATAACCTTTCCCAAGCCCCAAGGTACTCATTTGCTCCTTCCCCAGCCTCCAATTAGAACAAGTCACCCACCAGCCTATGTATCTTCCACTGAGAGGGACCTAGCAGAATGAGAAAAGCCATTCCTGTCCCATCTCCTAGCTCCTCTCTCCCCAACCTCTGCCAGGGCAATCTCTAACTTCAATCCCTCCTTCGACAGTGATAAAGTCTACTTCTACCCTGACCACAGGGAGTAAACACTTGTACCGTGTTGTATCCTTAACTGCAAGTTTCTGGACTAGTCTCCCCATGTTTGCCTCCCAACGTTGTCCCTTTCCTTTGTTCCCATGGTAAAGCTCCCCTTGCTGTCCTCCTGAGGCTACACCCATGTGTCTCTAGGAACTGGTCACGAAAGTCATGGTGCTTGCATCCCTGCCAAGCCCCCCTGACTCTCTCTCACCACTACCACCTTCATCCTGAGCTGGGGGCGCCAAGGAGAATCAGAGACGCTGGGGATGAGGGAGCAAGACTCTAAGAGGCAGAGGTTTTGTTCTCAAATATTTTTTAATAAATAGACAAAACCACAAAACCACTAGACTGATGCAGCAAATTAAGGTCAGATGAGAGGGGAAACTAGAGAAGAGGAGCCCCTGAGTCAGTGACACAACCTCCTCCCCGACCCTCTAGGCTAAGGCACTTCTGGGGAGGCAAGTCCTTGGGGTCCTATTACCCAGGGTGAATGGGAGAGGAAGGGATGAGGATCCCTTCTCCCCACCTTTGCATCAGGACACCCCTGCCCTTCTCACCCTACCCCATGGCCCTATCCCTGATTTACCCTCTCTCATCTCACAGCACTCTAAGGGGAAGTTGGGTGGGAGAAGTTCTTGTGGGTGGGGGAGGTCTGTGCCCCTGAGGAAGCAGATTCTGCCCAATCTTGATGCGACACCAGCAGCCCACTCTACCCTCTTCATCTCAAAGAGCCATCTCTGGGGAAGGGGTGGAGGGTAGCCACAGGCCAGGCTGGGACATGGGAACCTAGGCAGTGCCTGGCCCCGCATGCCCATCGGGGCCCAGCTCGGAATGCCCATCGGCAGCCAGGATGGGGTGTGCATCCGGGCCCTCCCGCCGGGGGCTGCCCCAGTTGTTCCTCAGGATGGTGCCTGTCTTCTCCTCCTTGAACTGCTGTCGGTCTTCCCGAGGAATCTTCACCGCATGGTACTGGGGCACGGTGGCCTCGGGGTGCTTCGCCCGTTTGAAGAATCCCATCTGTAAGGACACCAGGCCGGACCATGAGGAGCCTGAAGAGCTGTGGTCCCTGGAGCAGATGCCTAGCACAGCACAGCTCCTCACCCTCACCATCCCTGCTGTGGCAGAAAGGAAACAGGCTGAACAGCATCTGGTGCAGTGGGCAACACCCACGGTGCTCCCATCAGTGCCGGGTCCCCAGGTTCTCATTCATAGCAAGAGAGAGACCAGGAAGGCATCCAAGAGGCAGGACCAAGGGCATCTCCCTTGGCCCCTGAAAGAGGGCCTTGAGGGTGGAGCATCAGGACCTGACTCAAGATTTCTACCCACTCTAGCTTCTTAAGAGACAATAGTGTCCCCCAGAACACAAATAAGACCTGAGGAAGAAAATGGCTTCCTAGTCCCCTGCATCTCTGGAATGATGCCTCTCAAGCCTCATAAACATGCACCCTGTGTACTTGTACCTTGGGCAGCATGCCCCTTACAGCAACGCCCTCTTGTCCATCAATACAGTAGTCTAGCCCCACCCTAAATCAGGACCATGCTGGCCCTTACACACCAGGGTGGGAATGTGCCCCTGCACACTCACACTCAGAGGCCCAAGACTCCTACATGCTCAGACTGCATGGCATCTCCTTACACATTCTTCTCCTTGCACACTCATGCCCCTAGAAAAAAGCATGCATGCGACCTCCCCACACCCACATGCACACCCCATGAGCCCACCAACCCTTTGTGCACACCTCAGGCTGTGTAGACTTACCCTTATATCTGCACCCTTCTAATTACCTCTCACCTCACATCACTCTCATGCAATCTCATTTTTCACCCTGAGCATTCCTGAGCATTCCTGATCCCCTGAGTGCTGGGAATTCTCCTTATATTCACACACATACATACCCACACACACATATACACATGCGCACACACAACAGTTACCCCACAGTCCCTGGACCCCCAACTTCCATGGCTGAAGGCTGCACAGCCAGACAGGCCCGGTGATAGTTGGTGGGAAAAGGTGAGCTCTGACTGCTCCGATGGAAGAAGCCACACTGGGATGTTGAGGGAGAAGCAGGACAGAGGAGGCAAAGGAGGGAAAGACTGAGGAAGGACGGGAGCCCCTATCTCTGCTCTGTCTTCCTTCCATGGAAGCAGGGAGCAAGCATCGTGGGGCCAGTTTCAGAGAGGCATCAATCTCCCCTGGGAAGACTGGGAAGGTCCCCAACAGCTTGGATGCCACTCCAGAGCCTGGTTTACTGATGACTCACACTTGCCAAAGGGTGGCTTAGTCTGTGATCAGTCCCAAAGAGCAGGTGCAGGCAGGGGCAGTTCTCCAGCGCCCCAAGGACATGTATGGTTCTGAACACAGCCCCAGATGTGGCAGATGGCTCAGCATATGATCCCTGGTGATGTATGTGATTCCCTGTACTGATGTGTGCATGTGCATACTTTTACGTTGAGCCCTGGATGATAATATGATTCTGTATACAGCTCTGGGTGTACAAGAATGCTTCCATGCAAAGCCTGGTATGTGGAAACTCCGAGTTCCGCCCTGAGGGCAGTTCCCTGGAGGCTGTTCTCCACGCTTGTTGGCCTTCTTGGCCACACTTACTTTTCCAGTTTTCACTGCCACATTCTAGTTAAGTCAGATCACACTTCTCTGCCTCCATGACTTTGCCTGCCATGGTCCTGCTAGACCCCACCTACCTCATATCCTTACATCCTGACCCTACCACCCGACCTTCCTCTAAGGACTGGTTTCAGTGCTACCTCCTCTCAAGCTTGTTTCCCTCTAAACTCCCACTGCCTTTTCTCAACTCAACACTTTCTGCCTTGTCGTTGACTACAGGCTCACCACTCCTACCCCACTAGACTATAAAATCCTTGAGAATGAGGTCCGCATCTGATTTTTTTTTTTTTTTTTTTTTTTTTTTTTTTTTTTTTGAGACAGAGTCTCACTCTGTCACCCAGGCTGGAGTGCAATGGTGCCATCTTGGCTCACTGCAACCCCACTTTTTGAGTTCAATCGATTCTCCTGCCTCAGCCTCCCAAGTAGCTCGATCTACAGGCATGCACCACCACGCCTGGCTAATTTTGTATTTTTAGTAGAGATGGGGTTTCACCATGTTGTCCAGGCTGGTCTCAAACTCCTGACTTCAAGTGATTCACCTGCCTAGGCCTCCCACAGTGCTGGGATTCCAGGCATAAGCCACTGCACCCAGCCTGCATCTGATTTATCTTTGAAACATCCAGGGACTAATAGAGTTCCTGAGACATGCAGGGTAAGTGTCAGTGCAGATTTGCTGAATACATGAGTGTGTGGGTGGATGACAGAACCACAGTACAAAAGGCTGCCCACCCGACCAGGAAGTCCACCTCCATCAGCCCCACCCTCTCCAAGCCTCACCTTCCACAAGAGCAGCACCAGCAGTGCTAGCACCAGCAGCCCAGCCAGTACAGCCAGGAGGATGACCCACCAGGGCACTCCTTCTGCCACCACAGCCATGGGGTCCAAGTATACCATCACCGGGATCTGGGGAGCAAGGCGTCAATGGAGCAAGAGGTCAATGGAACACGAGCTGGAGGGAGCAGGAAAGAAGAGAGTCCTCCCCACCCATCCCCCAGCCCTGCAGCTCACCACTATGGAGGCATCTCGGAGCATCAAGTTCTTTATGGAGGACTTCACTGTGATGTTGGCCCGGACAATAACTTCCAGGGACTTCACAGCTGAGTACTCCTAAGGGAACAGGAAAGGAGACCCTTCTCCTAAATGCCCCATGTCTCCCTCCCTTCCCCTTCCCTCCTGAAATTATCAGTGTAATGGTGCCCAACACAGAGGATGTTTCTGCCTGCTTTGGGTTGAGTATGCTGCATTTCGGCTGGGCACAGTGGCTCACACCTGTAATCCCAGCACTTTGGGAGGCCAAGGAGGGCAGATCACCTGAGGTCAGGAGTTTGAGATCAGCCTGGCCAACATGGCAAACCCCCATCTCTATGAAAAATACAAAAATACCGGATGTGGTGGCACGTGCCTGTAATCCCAGCTACTCAGGAGGCTGAGGCAGGAGAATCTCTTGAACCTGGGAGGCAGAGGTTGCAGTGAGCTGAGATCACATCACTGCACTCCAGCCTGGGGGACAAAGGAAGACTCCATCTCAAAAAAAAAAAGAAGGGATGCTGCATTTGGACAGTGAGGAGGGAGGAGGAGAAGTGAGTCCTGGAGGGGCTTTTGGGGAAGAAGAAACAGACTAGAGCCCCAGTGGTATCCTCACCTCCAGGAAGGTGCTGTTCCAGAGACGGCCCCAGACATGCAACACAGCCGCGCGGTCAAAGCTGTAGAGTGGGCAGCTGAACACTACACAGTTGGCCGTGCCCCGGGCGCAGTCCTAGGGATAAGGACAGACAAGGGTCTAAGCCACTCAGTTTGACCCTGCTGAGACTGCCATCTCTCCCATTTTCCTTACTTGACCTCAAACTCCCCTCCTCCAGGAAGTCTTCTCAAACTAATCTTATATCCAAAACAGCTGCCTACCCCACATCTGAGCTATTCAGCTTTGAAAGGCATGGAGGCGGCAGCATGGAGGGGAATCTTTTACTTGACAGCACAGGCAGAGTAGCTTCCCCAAGTGATGCTTAGGTTACCTAATGACAGTCCCCATTTATTGAGCACCTACTACTTGTTGGGCACTTATCTCATTTAAGCTTCGTAACAGTCCTGCAAGGTGCACGTTATTATCATCCTCATATTTCAAAGGAAGGAACTGAGGAGGCCCAAGGAGGCCAAGTGACCTGCCTCAGGTCACAGCACTAGCAAAGCTAATAAGTGGTGGAGTAAATATTTGAACTCAGCTCCATATTCGATACAGCCACACCCCTACCCTAAACCCAAACTCACTCAAGCAGGAGGAGGCTGCCTTAGGAGCTCCTGAGGGGACAGGGGACTCAGGCTCTGTTCTTTCCAGGACTGACCTAAATCCATTTGGCCCAATCACTACCTCATGACCCATTTGCCTGAAAGTTATGTTATATCATCACACCACAATCCAGACACAGAAGAATGGCTTTGAGAGTGTCTGAATTCTTTGAGTCATCTTTTCTTGTGCCACTTTTGAGCCATTCAAGAATCCTCAGCCAAGCTGTCTAAAAGCAAGGCCTTCTGCCTTTTTTGTAAAAGAATCTACTTTAGACATTATGCTAAGCAAAGTAAGCCAGACTCAGAAAGATAAATACTGCATTATCTCACTTATATGTGGAATCTGAAAGTTGAACTCATAGCAGTAGAGAGTAGAATAGTTGTTACCTAGGGCTGGGGTGAAGGCGGGGTGTGGCTGGGGAGATGGAGGAGGTGGTGGTCAAAAGGCACAAAGTTTCAGTTAGACAGAGGGAAGAGATATCTATTTAAGAGATCTATTGCACAACATTGGGACTCTAGTTAATTACAACATAGGGTATTCTTGAGAATCACTAAGAGGACAGATTTTAAGTGTTCTTACCACAAAAATAAGTATGTGAGATGATGTGTATGTTAATTAGCTCAATATAGCCATTCCACAGTATATACATATTTCAAAGCATCATATTATACATAAATAAAATATTTGTCATTTAAGTGAATAAATACATTTCAACATGAAAACAAAAAGAATCTATTTCAAAGTTCCCATTTAAAAGGGAGACCTCTCAGGGGAAATTGGTCAGGTGGAGAAGGGAGGACTATCCATGTAACAGAGCAACAGCTATGACACAGATTCCTACATCCCCTGACATTCTTCAGTTTGCCTCATGCCATGCTCCCAGGGGAGCTGAGGGCCCAGTGCAGGGACTGCAGCAGCTGCTAACATTCCCCTGCAAAGGATCTTCTTGGCTGTACCTGGGGTTTACCTCCACCTCCTTACAATCAGGCCAGAGACCTTCCTAATCTATCCCCACCACATTCTCACTGTGAGCCCCATCCTAGCAGGGACGGGCACAGAGCATGTGCGGATCTGCTCAATACCTTCACCTAAACAACACAACTCTGCAAAACAAGCAGAAAAGGGGAAAGCAAAACTGCTCAAAAGGGGTAGACTTAATAAATCACATCTAATATACTAGCATCTTCATTATTAGAACTTTTAGAATTTAGTGTTTTTGCCAAGCATATGGCTCAGGCCTATAATCCCAGCACTTTGGGAGGCGGAGGCAGGCAGATCGCTTGAGGTTAGGAGTTCGAGACCAGCCAGCCTGGCCAACATGGTGAAACCCCATCTCTACTAAAAATACAAAAATTAGCCAGGTGTGATGGCATGCACCTGTGGTCCCAGCTACTCAGGAGGCTGAGGAAGGAGAATTGCTTGAACCAGGGAGGCAGAGGTTGCAATGAGCTGAGATCACACCACTGTGCTCCAGCTTGGGCGACAGAGCAAGACTCTGTCTCAACAACAACAAAAAAGAACTTAACATTTTTAATACTGTAAACATCGAGCAAGAGTCCTTACACAAATTGACTTTTTTATGTTATAAGAGTTCAGAAGAATGACCAACAGACCTCAAAGTGTGAGGATGGGCTAACCCTATCCCATCACCTATAAAATGTAATGCTTTATATAAATGTAAGGCAAATCAATTGCTTGGCTAACTAACTTGCTTCAGGTGGAGTCACCTGTTCTAGAGTGAGCAATTGCAGGGGCTGAGCAGGAAGGAGGTCTGCAGTGTCAGTAGCCGCCTCCCGGGCATCCCCTCCTACGTACTGTGATGGGAACATCTGGTCAACTTGCACCCAGGCGTTTGGCCATCATGTGTCTCAATAGGCTACCCTTCCTGGACACACAGTACCCTGCAGCTCTGTGCCCCCACACCCCACATTCCCATTCCGGCTCCCCAAGTCTGGCCTCCCCTCACCAGAGTGATGTTTTTCTTCTTCTCAGCAGAGGACACTGGCCACCAGGACATGCTGGGCTCCTGCCGCTCACCAGGCTCCCGCTGCTCAGGCTGCTCCAGCTCCCGCCGCTTCCTATCCCTACTGTCCACATCCTGGACACAGAAGGGGGGTCTCAGTGAGTGTCCCCCCAATCACAGCCGTCCTGAGATAGAATCTCCTCCCCACCGCCTTCCTCCTGCCCCATCACTGCATTCACTACCCTTATTCCCCATGACATCTCTCCCAACATCTAACCCCCACCCCCACCTAAGCCTCACCAGGTGGAGGATGTTGGGCCTGGGAGAGCAAAGCCCTTGCTGCCCAGGCCCCTGCCCGCCCTCCAGCTCCACCCGCATTGGGTACAGCAACCACTTCCCATTGGCAATCTCATGAGGCCACATGATGTTGAGGAAGGCAGAGCCCAGGGTTTTGAGCGACTGGCCTTGATTGGAAACCTGTGGGAAAAAAAAGAGTATGAGGGGAGGGACCTCAGTTTTTCTTTTTTCTTTTTTTTTTTTTTTAATTTTTCATAGAGACAGGATTTGGCTATGTTGCCCAGGCTGGTCTCTAACTTCTGGGCTCAAGCGATCCTGCCACCTTGGCCTCCTATAGTGCTGTGATTACAGGTATGAACCACCGTGCCCAGCCAAGGAACTCAGTTTTCAAGTGGATCATAAATCCACAGAGATGGAAGGAACAAGGGCTGAAGAGAAGGCCCTCAGGAAACATAATTTCAACAAATACTCAGGATCCTAGACCCCACCAGGCACCATTCTTCCCACCCATCAAATCCAGGAAACCCTGGAAGTGTCCCTGGAAGGTGTGAGGAGAGGCCCCAGCCAAGCAAAGGCAGAGTTCTAGGGAGAGACATTAACCCCCACCCCATGCTCCATCCCCCAGCTGAGGCCTACAGCAGAGAAGCTTCCCTGGACTCTCATGGCCTACCAGACCAGCAGGTGAGACAGCCAGACAGAAGGACCAGGAAAGGTCAGGTGAGGCCCCAGCAGAAACACCTTACCACAGCTGAGGTCCAGATGCAGGACAGAGGCCTCAAACTCACTAGACCAGCATGCTGCCACATGGTAGAAGAGCCCCAGCCCTGGGGACACAGCTCAGCCTCTCCTCTGTGCCAAGGAGGGAGGGCAACCATGGAGGGGCCACATCCCTGACACTTACCGTGACCTCATACTTGACCTTGCTGCCCACATCCCGCTCAGACTGCATGGCTCTCTCGCCCCTCACCACGCCAGAGAAGAAGAGTTGCTGGGGAGTGGCCATCCTGGTGTGGAGAGGTCAGAACAGGAGTAAGAAGGTCTGGGGCCTGGCTCAATGGAGGCAGGGCCCTGGCCAAGGTTTGGAAGCGGCAATGCCCCCTCCCTCCAATGGAGGTGCCCACTTGGGCCAGGCTTACCCTGCAATGGACAGTGGCAGCTCAATGAAGACACGGGCTCGTGCAGAGACTGGATGCAGCTCCTGCTCACTGATCCTGGTGAGTGGGCAGGGGCAAGTATGGGCATCAGGCACAGGCGCCTCCCAAGGGGTCAGATGAGGTCAATATGACAACCCCCACCTCACCCCTCAGGCCCCGCCTGGCTTACGTGGCCAACAGCAGCTCTACCTTCAGTTCCGTGGTCTCAATGCTGATCCCTGAGGTGCTAAGGATGAGGTAGAAGGTGACCTAGGCCAAGGGTGGAAAGAGATTAGAGTCAGGGGTGGTCTATGGGCTTACGGAGAGGCTACTCACATAGGGATAAGGGCAGACGTGCCAACCTGGGCACCTCTCTTCATGGGGTTCCCCAGCTCACACTCAACATGGGAGGCATTCTCGTTGGACAGGCAGAGTGGCTTCTCCTGGAATGGGAGAGAAGGCAAGGTCAGTCTGAGTTACTGCAGTCCCTCAAGACCTCACCCCATCCTGCCCCCAGGTCCTCACCGCAGGCTCCAGGGCCCGGACTCCTGAGTAGTGCAGTGAGTCAGGAAGCATGACCAGGAGCTGGGCTTCATGGGCGTCATCCCCATCAGCCTGGGGCTGGGCTGGGTCCGATGGCAGGTTGGTGACCATCAGCTCCAGGCCAATGACTGGCTGCCCACTCAGTGCAAACAGGGCTGTTGTTCCATCCGCATCCCTGGAGAGTCAGACCCCACTCCCGCTAAGAACACCTCCCCCTACCACTCCCCCTCCCAGTCTGCTCCCCCAGTACCTGCCTTCACTCCCTGAGCCTCTCTTCCCACTCCAGGTCCCCATCACGCCCGTCCAAGCCTCAGGCCTCTGTACACACAACTGGTAGTCAGAGGACCTCCATTCTCATCTCAGCTCCACCATTACTTACCTTGGGCAACTAACTTAACCTCTCTAGGCCTCAGTTCTCCATCTATAAAGTGAGACTAATATAATTCCTACCTCACAGAGGTTTGAAGACTAATCAATGAGATGTATGTAGACTGCATATTATTAGTGTACTGTGAAGGATTGCTATCCCTTGCCATGGGAGCCCCTGCGGCCCCATCACTGACCCTCATCGCAGTCTCTAAGTCATCAGCAGGTCCTCTTCCACTTTCTGTCCTCTCTGCAGGCTCAGCCCTCCCTCTGACTGGTCCTCCTGAGGGGGCTTTCTCTCAATCCTTGAACTCTTGCCCTCCCACCCCCACCCTGCTCTCTGCCCCCCTCACATGGGCAGAGGCTGGAATTCCGTGTCGCTGACCCGGGCACAGAAGCGGGCGCGGACCAGCTGCAGATTGCTCTGGCAGATCTTGTCTTCACCACAGCCTTGCTTCAGGAAGTGGATCTGGGGAGAGACATGAGATAAGGGGCATTCCTAGGGGGCAAGGCAGGGGGCAAACCTGTCACCATGGCATACGGTGGGTTAGAGTATCACAGGATTAAACAACCTGTGCTCATCTCTCATCTGCTGCTTACCAGCGTGTGATCCTGAACTACGTCCTCTCCTCTGCAGTAAAATGATGGGAGCACTACCATGCCATGGTAGAGACTAACAGCAAGTCAAGAACTGGACCCCACTGCCCCAGCTCACATGCATGTCACTGAGTTCCAGATTTA